>NC_133620.1:264641232-264853732 GCF_048593235.1 Sminthopsis crassicaudata
ACAGGAGGATTCCGAGCTTTACATTCAGGACTTGATCCCTTTCCCATCAAACACTAATTTGATAAGGAACACAGAAAGCATTTAGTCAAGAACATATTTATCAATTCTATAGCAAAACAGAAATAAGAAAAACAAAAAGACTATATACTAGACAATATAGAGTGAAGGCTCTCTCACTGGGAGTGAGATAACTCAACTCAACCAAGAGAGAGTCTGATATCTGATTTAAGAAAATACCTTTCCTTACTGCCCCTGATGCTGGATATCCTGCAATTACAGATTGACTTCTTTGCTTAAGGCAAAGATTTTTAACTGACGTTCTAGCATGCTAAGGATAGGGACAAGATGGAGACTCTCAGTTCTTCTCATGTCAGCTTCTCCCCAGAGTCTTATTTTCTCTTCAACAAACAGAAGTAGGGTTGTCCTTGTCTACCTTCTCTCTCTCAAAGTTGGAAGCCAGAAGCATCCAAGGTGAATGAGGAAACCTGAAGAGCCTTTCCAACTTGAAAAGGACTCAAAAGAGAACTGAAGTACTTTCCTTTCTCTGACCAATTCTCTCCTAATAAGGATATTGATCTCCACCAACAAGGAGAGAAAGTTAGTTCAGACTACTCATTGTAGGAACAAATGGTGAAGCTGAAGCTTAAATATTATGGCCATATAATAACTCAATGGAAAAGACCCTACTATTGGAAAAGATTGAAGGCAAAATGAGAAGCAGATGGCAAAGGATGAGATGGATGAGAGTGTCATGAAAGCAATGATTATGAACTTGGACAGACCTTGGGAAATAGTGGAATATCAGAAGGACCTAGAATGCTATGTTCCATAAAATTTCCAAGAATCAGAATGACTGAACAAATGAGCGACAAAACAAGGAGCGAGTCCCATCCAAGTTGTTTAACCTTTCTCAGCCTCAGTTTCTTTATTAGTAAAATGAGATTAATAAGACTTTTAATGAATTTGCTAACAGGTTCAAATGGGAAAATTCATGCTGACTTCTTTGTATAACTTTAAAGGTCTCTATAATCAATCAATCATTAAGCATCTATGAAGCACTTATTATATGCCAGCCATTTGTACATTACTAAGCATCAAGGATACCAAGCCAAAAGTGAAATATTTTCTGACCTCAAATTTATTATATTCCACATGAAAAGATAGCATCCTGTAGGAGCAAGTCATCCTGAGGGAGAAATGAGAGACAGCCTATGCTAGCCAAATTAAACAACTCCTATCACTGCCTTGACTGCTATTTTTCCTTAGAATCTGATGAAGATAGCTCAGGATCTTGAATTCAAGAGTCTTGGGAATATCAATGTTTCCAGCACAGGACCCACAACCATTATCTTGGGAAGGGAGAAATATTTTTATAGCTACCAAATACTGTCAAATAGTTCTACATCAGAAACCAATAGGATTCTATCAGTAGAAATGGCATTAAAAAGAGGCACCCAAAAGTACCTGGGACTTTCCCATTTGATTTGTAGTTGAAAACTTCCATAGGTATTTTTTCTCCTTTAGAATGTAGGATGCTAGAGAATATATGTATAACCAGGATATATGCTTTGTGAATGAAAGGTAGTTTAGAGACTATCAGGTAGGGATATCAGAAACGATTTCATGTGAAAGATGAAACAAGTTAGTCTTGAAGGAAACCAGGGACTCAAGAGGTAGAGATAGCAATGCGGAGGTGCTTGCTGGAAGAAAAGCTGGAGTAAAAGCATGAAGAGAGAAATAAAAACATCTTGTGTGAATTAAACAAGTAGACAAGTATGACTGGATTGTTGAATATATGGAGGATATAGGTAAGAGAAAATGGAGGAAAGGGTTAGGTCATAAAGAGCTCTGTGTTAGACTATGAAGTCTAATCCAAGTCAGTCCAAGAGGTATAATAGTGTATCCTTGGAGTTTATATTTCAGGAAAATCATTTTGGGGATTGTGTGGCAGATGTATTAAAATAGGGAAAGACTTGAGTTAGGAAGACCAATTCATAGGCTATTGTGATTTCATGTTAGAGGTGATAAGGACCAGAACTCTAGAATGGGGGCTTTGGGAGTGGAGAGATGGTGATGTAAGAGATGTCAAAGAACAAGTGAGAAGATGTGACAATTGATTGGATTCATGGAGTGAATATGAGTGAGGAGTTAAAGATGATTTTGAAGGATAGTGATTCTGAGAAATGGGGAGTATAGGCGTCCTTGATGATAAGAGGAAAGTTTAGAACAGGGATGGAGTTGGAAGAAAAGATAATGAATTCTACTTTGGATTTATTAACATTATTTTTCTCTGTTTCACACATAAGAATAGATTCTTGGAAAAAGCTCCTTGGGAAAAAAGATACAAGGAAATCAGTCAGTCACAGTACATAGTATTTTGTAGCTTGATCCCTTGAATAGAAATTTTGATACTTGTAGCAATAATTTGGATATTCTAGCGAAGACTTTCCGTAGCCACCCTTAATATTTATGCTCCTGATAGTTCAGGATAAATGAGTTTTAAAAGAATCATTTTATTGGATTTCTTGGAACTTCTTTGTAGAATAGGGAAAAATAGAATATATTTGCTAGTTATCATACTTTTTTTTTTTTTTTTTTCATTTCTGGGCATGCCCATAATATGGCTTACAGAACTTCCAAAGGTTATTCTAATTACCCTTGGGGTTCATTTGTTCAGAAACATATGCATCTCAAAAAAGGAATCCATTTAAATATATTTGGGAATATAATTCTTAGCTGGGTTTTCTTCCCTACTTAGATATATGTTCTCAATGCAGATTTTAATCTTGATGTTAGGCAATTATCAATGGAGAGCAAAAGGTTTTCTAGCCCACCTCTTCCATATATATAATCTTCTTAATGCCATTTTTTCACATTTTTTTTTTTATCCTGTGTAATTTTGTGAGTAACATATTGAAAGCTTTTTAGTTGCCCTTTGAGTAACTGGTAACTTTAATTCTTTAGATATAAAAAAAACTATGAAAAAGCACTCCCTATATGCAAAGGATTGAGGCTGCACATAGGAAAAGAAGACATTTTCTGCTTTCAAAGAGTTCACATTCTAGTAAGGAGAGATAACACATATAGATTATGTTGAAAGTTTGAAAGGTTGGCAAGATTTCTTATTAGCTGAAGATTTTTGAATAATCCTATTAGCTATCTCTAATAGGTTCCCCCCCCCCCCCAGTGTTTGATAGGCAATAGCTTTAAAGATAAGTGGATTAAATCATTGTATTCTTTTTCATATTTTCATGAGAAATATTCTTAATATACCTCTGGATTTTTAAGAAATAAGAGAATAGGCTTGTGGAACAGCTGTAGCTGATATTTTCTTATTCATTTAAAAATGATATTTGTTATTTTTCTCACTCCTCCCCTTTTTTAGATCTCACCCACAAATTTGACAAATAAGCCTTTGATATCTTTATCCAAAACATTGATAAACGTGTTGAACAGGTTAGAGTCAAGGACTAGTCATAGGTCATTCCAACATTCTACTTCCAAGATGCTTCCATCTTGGAATGTATACAATAAGTAATAATCTTTGGGTCTGGAATTTAATGAGGCTCAAAGACACTTTGTTCCAATGAGGTTTTGAGCAAGTTTCCCTAGCTTTTAGTTTCCTTATCTGAAAAATAAGATTGTTGAACTAGATGACCTTTTACTTCTAGCTCCAGATCTATGATCTATAAACATTCTTTTCTATCTATTGTCTTTCTTTTCACATTTCTTTACCTTTTATGTATATTATGAAAAATTTCAGCAAATGATTTGCTGAAATGCAGGTCTATAACATTTTCTTGAGTCTTAATCTTTTGGTCAGATCTACACATAAACAGGTACACCCGTATTTTGGTAGCTTAATATTTTTTAAGTGCTAAGAAAATCCTTTTTTCTCATATACATTTTCTTTTAGGATAATTCACTTTTTAGAAAGCTCAGTTTCTTCCATTAAGTTCAGTAATTTCCTTGAGTTTCATCATTTAAACCAGAGTTATAACTAGAATGGAACAATCAAACCATTGTATTAAGTTTTTGCCATCCAAGAAACAAACACATTCTCCAATGCAGCAGCTTTTTGCCTTTTCCTATTGCTATGTTTTCATAGCTATATACAAGGTAAATTTAAATGCCACTTGCAGGGTGAAAAATGTACTCTTCCTGGTAATATAAATATATGTGTGGATTTGTTTGTTCTCTTTCTCCCTCCACATATATTTATAAATCCTAAATATTTGAAAAGTTGTTAAGGCTCCCATTAGTTAGAGGATAGCTAGAGATTTTACAGTGAATCTTGTTCACATCTAAAAGTGATAGGTACTTCTAAAAGTCCTTTTTCCACTTTTTGATTGGTGAATTAAGTTTGAATTCATATCATGATGCTCTCTACTGGATAATGGGCCTGACTGGTAACTGGTTTATAAATCCTCTACCCCCATTTGAATTTTCTCTAGGTACAATGAATTTCTAACTATTGATATTTCTCTTAACATTGTCCTGGTGTGTATTTGAGGGTCTTTTTTTTTAGCTTTTTTAGATTTGAAGTCAGGAAGATGTCTTTTTGACTCCAAGGTTATCATTGTCTCACCTAACTTTTTGACTGACTGCCTTATATTTTGTGGGCTTTTCCTCAAACACATTGGACCTCAGTATACTCTTTTGAAAAGTTAGTGAATTGGACTAGATCACTAAGATCCTTCCCAGATTGAAAATTTTGCTTTTTATACCCTATGTTAGAAAAGAGATATTTAGGTGGCATTTACTGCTATAGGAAGAAAACCAATAAGAAAGACCTTTATGTTATCCATACAGAGCATCATTAACAACTTTTAGTAAAGGAGTAACTTTCAAAAGTTTAGAGGATTTGGTTGAATGAATACTACATATAAATGTAAAGTTATCTGAAGTCCTAGATGCTACTCTTGTTGAATATATAGGTAGCTGAATTAGTACCATTCTCAGGTCAATCTTTTGAGACCATTTAGACTTAGATCTCTAAGCTTTTCAGGGGCTATTTGAATGGTAGTTACACCTATGGATTCTTTAGTATGCTTGGGATGTCCATAACTTGCTTCTTCCAGAAATGGCAACCTAAAGCTTTGAATGCAATAATATAAATGTTTATATGCTAGATACAATTAAGTCCATATGAATGAATAATTAAGGATTGAAGAGATATTTGACTACATGGAAATAGTGTAAAATTCTGTTATCTTTCTTTTCAGTAGGCCCTTTTACTTTATGCATGTGTTTTTACCCTAAGGGGAACTTTGCTACAAAAGGGAATATATTTCCCAAAACAGTAAACAAGTAGCAATGTTTAAGTAGGGAGGCATTAATCTTTTGAATCATGTTATACTATATTTGAAAGACTAAATTGGGTGTCATAGATTTTGGAGATTTTCTTTTTGCGGATCAGAGAGAGATTTTAAAAAATCATGTTGTCCAACTCTTTGTTGGTTCATTACCTTATTTCAGGCACTCACTCTTGTTCATATTGACAACTGACACATGAATATTTGAAAAGAAGGATAAAATAAGATATTTTTCCATCGTGGAAACCTGGCATGTGGTTTTGATCCTGAAGGTTGAGGGTTTTAAGCATGCTGTTCTATCTGAAATCTCCCGGTCCATTTCCTTCTTTGCCTGGTTTGTTGTTACTGTTAGCTGGTGTTATTCAATTATTTCTACATTTTAACCTTACAGTTTACCTCTAATGTTGCTCAAGTCAGTAGATGATTCATTGCATCTGGAGGTAATAAACAGAGTTTGGCTGACAAGGGACAGCATGGAGTGGATGAGTTTGGACTAAACAGAACATTGCATTTGAAACTGGACTCTAAAAGCTCCAAAATTTAATTGTCTGTTCATATGTACAAGAGTGCTTATAACCAGCCTATATTCACATCCTAATAAGGACATAGAGAAAGCAACTAGAACTTAAAGTTCTATCCAACTTTTCAGAAATATTATGTATGGGAAGTGTCCTTTCATGTTTTTTATTTTTATTCAACAAATATTTAGTAGGCATAGTTTACCCAGAATTGCCGGGAAAGATATAAGATTAACAAAATATAGTCTGTAACAAGAATTTATATTCTAATTAAGACATTAATAACTAATGATTTTTCCTTGCAGATTTATTAGGTCCTTTTGATTTATGTTAATCATTTCCCAATATAAAGCCCTCCCCACATTCCAATTGAATCCACTGTTATAATATAGAAGATGGCATTGATGATTGTGAGATCTCAAACATAGCAATAATTAATAACAGGAATAGTAGCTAACATCTATGTAGTGCTTTAAAATTGTAAAACACTATGTCTATATCTATATATCTATATCTATCTATCTATCTATCTATCTATCTATCTATCTATCTATCTGATCTTTAGTCCTGGTTGCCTTTTTTCTCCAGATAGCCAACCATCAGACAATTATAGGATAATAGATCTTGAGTTATAAAGGATCTCAGAAGCTAATCTTTTTCTTATTTTCTAAATCTATTTTATAGAGGAAGAAATTCAGGCCCAGAGAAATTAAATAATTTATAAAAGGCCATACTGTTAGTAAGTGAAAGAGCAAGATTTTGAATCCAGATTCTCTGATTCTGAAGCTTATTCTTTTGGTTTTTCCACACTGTCTCAGTAAATAGTCTTGGAGAACCTTGATCCCCTCAGAAAATAGAATGAAGTGGAAATAACATTATAATTATGACCAGAGGACCTAATTTAGAATCTGGACTCTGTCTTTGACTTAAAATCGTATTGGACAGGTCACTAAACTTTCTTGTATCTCAGTTTATTCTTTTGTGCATAAATGAGAAGAGAAACATTTTCACTACCTAGCTCAGTCAGGTGTTATGTGGAAAATTATTTATCATTCTTAAAGTGCTATAGAAATATATTATCATAATCTTATCATCATCAGCAGCAACAGCAGCCAACTGGGAGTCATCCCTATATCTGAGGACTCTAGGAAGGCTAAGATGATTGTGTGTTAGACTGAGTGGTTTAGAATTCAAAAGAATTGACTAAACAGGATTTTTGAACTTACTTAAGAAAGTCTCAAATTCTTTGGTTGGGCACAGGGTCAATTGTAAACATTAGAGTACTTAGAACAGAGGATTATCTATGCTTTTTCTAAGTCAAGTCAAGTCAACAAGCATTTATTTATTTTAAATTAAATATATATATATATATTTTTTTTTTTTTCAAGCTCCAAATTCTTTTCCTTCCCCTCACCCAAGAAGAACAAACCCTATTACAAATGTCTTCCAAGAACAAATTCCTGCCTTATCCATGTCCAATATAATATATATGCATATAAACACAATACATCCATAAACATAAAGCATATACATTTGGATGATATAAAAACATAGAAAATGCAGAAATATATGTGTGTTTGTGTGTATTTATATATTTTTGTTGTTTGTCCTTTATTTTCAACAACAGGGAGGTGATGCCATGACATGTAAATGAATTGGATTTAAATGAGGGACAGCTGTGCAAGGTCACCTGCCTCACTTTCCCCTCCAGAATTATCTGAATCCAATGACAAGATATAGATCAAGACAACTGGAGATGGCCCTGGACTAAATGGGAAACTAGCCCTTTTAAGCTAAAGTCTTCAACAATCTCAGTTTGACTGAGCCCATACCTATTCTGTGGTTAAGGCTAGGTAGCAATTGAGGCAAAGAATCTCTTCTTTCACCTCGTCCAAAAAAAAAAAAAATTAGAGTATTAACAGCCTTGGTGTGAGTGCTTGCTGAGCCCTTTTCAAGGCTTCTCTTCCACTTTTGGTGTCCACTTGACTCACTTATCTCTCATCTGGGGCTCCACGAAGTTGTAGCATGCCCAATGGCCATATCTTGGTAGTCTCAGAAGATGGGCTAAATCAGGTTGATGGTAACTAACAGATCTCAAACCCATCAGTAAGTTAGGGTGAGTTTTACCCCAATGACGTGACGCTTATCACTGGTGAAAAGGGAAATAAGAACAATTTATTCCAATAGAAATGAAGGCAGCTAAAGAAGGCACTCTGGAATGATTAGGGCTGGGTCAGGCACTGAAGATGCCAAGGTTATCCATTATATTCCAGGTCATCCAGTATATTCCAAGTCATCCACGAGTCATATTGACTTTTGTTTTGCCACTGGACTTTGATGATTTTGGAACAATGAAGCTGATGAATATGTGTAATTCTGCCTTTTTTAAATCCAATTCATACACATGATCATTATGTCATTGATCAGCTTTAAAAATGGGCAAACAGCAACAATAAACACACACATCTGTCTATCACTCTAAATCTATCACCACTATCCCCCACTCCCAGTCTAGAGGTGGATAGCATGTTTCATGATGAATCCTCTGGAGGTTTGGCTGTCATTATGTTGATCAGATCAAAAACCATTTATAAAGTGCTTGTGTGATGCTTTGTGCTAAGTGCTGGATTTGTAATAGTAGTCAAATATAAGCACCGTAGAATATAAGCACATAAAGGACAGGAACTGTTTATCATTTGTCTTTGTGTCCTTAACAGCCAAACACAGTTTTTGACAGACAGTAAACAATTATAATTACATAATTGATATATAATATATAATACATAAATAATCCAAATTAATGTATTATATGATAATATATTATAATGGATTGTATTGTATTATAGTAATCTTATAGAAGAAGTTCTGGTTTATCTCTGATCTAAATAGAAACTTAACCTCTTTGGGTCTCATTTGTAAAATGAGTGATTTGGGTTAGATGATCTCTAAGATCCCTTCCAGTTTTCAATTTATCATCCTATGCATCTATATTTACAGAATCAGCCTTTGACATTTATCTAATGCATTTTAGCACCCCCTATTATAGTCACTGGCTGGATATGATATCACTCAAAAGAGGAAGGGTTTAGAGAAGAAGGGAAATAGGTATCAAGAGAGGAACCAATTCATTTGTATTAATCAGAATCCTACTCTCTTCCCTAATTGATTCTTCATTACAAAGTAGCTTGTTGCTCCTTCAGCCTGGGAGCTAAACATAATCAACTTTTGTTTGTTTCTGTAAAGAATTTTTTTTTTGCCCTTGAGGAGATCATTATTTCTATTGTATGAAGATGGTGGCCCCAACATTAGGAATAATGAGAGCAGATGGTAGTGAATGCTTCTATTGTAAAATACATGGATTCTCATAAAGTGCTTTCTCTCTCTCCCTAGTCTCTCCTCCACCTCCTCTTTCCCTTCCACCATATATTCATTTTGTTTTCCTTCAGGTGTAAAGGGGAAGGAAAAAAAAGGTTTTCTTGGTGTAGGAAACAGAAGAGCTGTCAAAGGTTCACAGCCTGGAAAGTACACTCCATGTATTCCATCACTAAAATTAAGTGTTTTCAAATGTAGTGCAGTCATGGGTCCATTGCATGGGGAAATAACACGCCGTAGTCCATCACTTAAAATGTTAACCTTGTCTCTTACTAGTGACTGGAAACAGAAACACTTGCTCTCTACTCGCCAGTTAAATGGCAATCTGTCAACACGGCAGAAAAAGGCTACCTTGTGTGTGTCAATCTTCCAGTTTGGCTGGATTGCTCTCGTGTGTGTGTGTGTGTGTGTGTGTGTGTGTGTGTGTGTGTGTGTGTGTATGTGTGTGTGTGGTGTGTGTGTGTGTGTGTGTGTGTGTGTGTGTGTGTGTGTGTGTGTGTGTGTGATACTTGCCAAAGTACAAGTCCTGGATCAATGGTTTTTTAAAAAATATATTTTTTGGTGATTCTGGTCTATGGCACTTAGCATGTCACATGCATTTAAGAAATGTCAAGTGTCATTGCTCTTTTGATAAGTCTATATTTAATTATTTCTTTATTGTAGTTATTTGGTATAGAATAGAGAACACCTTTGGTTTTTGTCCCTCCCTGTAGGATGAAGCAAAATTGTCATAACTACATTAGCAACGACCTAGGATTTTATTCACTGTGGAAAAATCCTTCTTCCTTACTCCTAGGAATGGAAAGAGATTATATGACTTTGTGTCTCCTACATAGTAGCAGATAAAGGGGCTGATAAAAGGAGTAGCCCATGATAAAAAGGATGCTTTTATAGGAAGAAGATGAACAAAAAAAGGATAGGTCCATTGATGTGTATTCGCAGATGACAGTAACACTTAATTCCTTTAAAAAAATTAATTGCAATTTCTCTGGTTAATTGCTGCTATACATCTGGAGAGGAAGCATAGTTTCTAGAGAACTGGACTTAGATTAAGAAGAACCTGAGTTCAAATCTTGCCTCTGATATTGTTTTGTAACTCTTCCAAGGTATTTGAATCTCTTAACATTAATTTCCTCATTTGTAGAATGGGAAGAATAATAATAACATATACATCATAGAGTTGGCATATGGTTCAAATGAGATAAAATACAGAAAGGACTTTGCAAAATTAGTAGCTATGTAATTGTTTAAATTCTTCACAATATGGCACCAATCTACATTTTCAAGCTTATCATCATTATCCTTCATATATATATATATATATTCCCTTAGAATCCGATATTTTAGAATCCCTAATTTCCTTTAACTGTCACTTTTGTCTTAAATCTGTTCCTAATCTTGCTATCTGTTAGTACTTGCTTCAAAATTATTTACTTTATATGTGTTTTATATATACTTTACATATATGGATATTTACTTTGTATATATTTTGTATATACAGTTATCCCTTCTACATTGTGCTTTTTTCCAACATGGTTTTCACAAATCATAAGAAATTAAATGGAAATTTTGGAGTAGTTTTGTGGAAGCCCCAGATGATACTCAAATGCCAGAAGATGACACAGAAAAAGTTATAAATAAAAATTAATATATATATTATATTAGATAATATCAATCCAAATTTTATAATAAAGTACTGTAAACACCCCATTAAAATAAAGAAAAAAATCAGACAATTTCTGGTACGAAAGGAAGATCAAAATTTGTATAACGATTTCCACATCTCTGAGGCACTGCACCCTAACCTCCACTATGTGGAAGAGATAATTGTTCTTATAGCTGCACAGGTTATTTCTTCCATATACAATATAAACTCCTTAAAGTCAGTTTTGTTCTTCTATTTTCATTACCTTGGCAGTGTCTGATACAAAATAGGTACTTAATAAATGTTTGTTGATTGATTACTATATTTCAAAATTTCAATAGACCCATAGATCTTCATGAATGTAAAGATTCTTTATAATATAGGTATGGCATATCAATAATGCTCTTTGTTGCCATGTTCAGGGAAGACATTCATTATTCACTTAATAAATAAATACTATGTGCCAGGAACCATACTACAATAAGGATACATGAATAAATAAATAACAAGAGTTTTGGCCAAAGCAGAAAAAATTTCTATTCACACTTAATCTGAATCAATCAGGACTCATATATTGACCAAAAGGGGCTTGGCCTAGGACCTTTTGGTGGCCACTGAGAATTAGATTGTGGTTTAAGGGCAGGTTCTTAAGAAAGAAATCTAGCTAGTAAACCTCAAGGTATCTTGGGAGGGTTCATAGGTGCAAAAGAGGAAAAAACGCTTTTAAGAGCATCTCTAGGTAAGGGTATGATGCTTTATGTGGACAGAGGAAGGAAAGAAAAAAAGAAAGGAAGGAAGAAAGGAAGCAAGCAAGCAAGCATGGAAGGAAGGAAAGAAGTATAAGAGGAAGGAAGAAAGGAAGGATGGAAGGAAGGAAGGAAGCAAGCAAGCATTGAAGGAAGGAAAGAAGCATGAGAGAAAAGAAGGACGTATGGGAGGAAGGAATCATGGAAGGAATTCCGACAAACCAATAATTCCAGTTTGTAGGCCAACTTTACTCACAAAAGTTGTTGTTTGTCCTTCTTTCTTGAAGAGGACCATCATATCAGGAAGGTGATGCCATGATATTAAAGTGAATTGGATTTGAGTGAGGAAGAGCTGTGCAAGGTCACCTGCCTACATAGTTCTAAAAGGATAGTAGTGTAGAAATTGGTGCATTGGATAAAGTGGATAGAATTCCAGGCCTGTAGGCAGGAAGACTTTTCTTCCTGTGTTCAAATGTGACCTCAGATACTTTCTAGCAATATGACCCTGGTCATTTAATCCTGTTTGCCTGTTACTTCATCTATAAAATGATTTGGAGAAGGAAATGGCAAACCATTCCAGTATTTTTGCCAAGAAAACTCCAAATGGCGTTAAAAAGCAATGGGGATGACTGAAAACAACTTAACATGGTGTGGAAATGTTTGCAGTAATAACCAAAACCAAAACCACAAATGCTATCATTACCTAAAAAAGGCTATTGAGAGGACATTAGGACCTACCAATTTATCTATCAAACCAAGGAGGAAATTAATGCCTAGAAGCCTCAATTTCCATACCTGAAAATAGGAACAATAAAACTTGTAATACCAATTACATAGAGTTGTTTTAACAACCAGATTTAAAGTACATTACAAATCTTAAAACAACATGTAATTGTCAATTGTTATAATTATTGTTGTTAGTATAATTATCATCAGAAAAGCAGGATGACACAATAGAAATTTGACCTTGGAGTTAGACTTGGATTGAAATTTTCTATAACTGACTTTATCTTTAGGTTCATACTAGATCCCACTGAATATTATTTGTGGATTTTAAAAAAAACAACAAAATTTTTGATATGGTAGGGAAAACACAGTTGTAAAGTTTGTCTTCCAACACATTGAATCCTATAGTATGTTAAGATCATTTACAATTCTTTGGCAAATGATCCTCCAGAAATAACATTCTATCAGTGTCAGATAAAAAATAAAATGGGAGCATTTCTTACTAAAGATGTTTGTCAGTGTCATGAAGATTGTCTAAATTTAAGAGAGATTCTTTATGATGAGGATAAACACAAATGCTTCCAACCAGAAGGAAAAGTAGAACAGCTACCACTGAAAAGGATTGGGGTGATCATTAAACTTTGGGGAGGACTGACAGAGGAATCAGAAGGGTGGTATTCTATTTTTTTTTTTTTTTGTAGGCAGCTTATTGGAACAAGACATTGTTTGCTTGGCCTAAGAGTCCTGAATACCTGAGTTCAAATATTGCCTCAGACATTTATTTAACTGTGCAAAAGCCTCATAACCTCTGTTTTCCTCAGTTTCCTCAACTGTAAAATGAAGAAAATACTAGCACCTACCTCACAGGGTTGTTCTGAAAATTAAATGAGATTTTATATATATATATAAAACACTTAGCACATAGTAGGTGTTATATAAATGACAACTATCATTAGCTTTTATTTTTATTTTTTGCTAATATAATGTTAATTAGTCTGTTTGGTCATTCTTATTCAAGGATAAGGGGTTTGAAATAGGAAACATCCTATAATAATCCTTTGTTTTAGATTTGACTTTGATTTTGTTGATAATTATTAATTAAAAATAAAAAAGGAAAAGAAATGTAGGTTGAAGATCAATAAATACCTAATTATAATTGGAATAGCACTATTCAGAGTTTGGATTAATGTCAGTTTATATGCTGATAGAGGGATTTTTCACACTAGAATATCTCCAAATGATGAAATTGCAGACCTGGGCTCCAAAAATTTTAATGTTAAGTATTTTTGGAGTCACCTTGATGAAAATGTGAAGTTTTCATAGATAATTTTTATATCAAACAGTATTATCAATCTCACACATTTGATTAAAAATGTAACAATACAAGATCTCATTGAGATTATTATTTGATAATTTTTTAAAAATCCATTTTATGGATTTTTTTGTTTTGGCTCTGTTTTGGCTCTGTCCTGTGCAGTGTTTTTTATGTGCTGTGTTTTTATTAATGACTCAGATACTTAGTCATGGATATAGAATTTAATATGGCAATGACATAGAAGTCACATTAAATCTAATTTGCCAATGGCACAAAGTTGGACCAAACAGCTAATACCTCTGATGATAAAATCAAAACAATTTGTGAAGTTGGACCAATGACCATAACCATTAAGATAAAATACAATAGGATTAAATGTAAAAACCTGATCTTAGTTTTAAATAAAAAAAAAATAAGATCAGTAACTTACAAATAATTAAATAAATGCAGGAAGGGAAAGTCAGCTTCATTGTAATTAGTACCTGTGCCAAAACAGAAAAAAAATAACATTTCCCCTCCCCCAACAAACAAATAAACTCAGGCCATTTAATTACTCAACATTTCAATATGATTCAATAGTGTGTTGCAGGATGTCTCTAAACAAAGGCTGGATGACTATTTATTGCGATATTTTTGAAGAAATTCCTACCCTAGAGTTAGACTGGTTCACTTGTAAGCTCCTTTCTAACTCTGAGATTCTATGATTCTGATTTTGTGGTCTTTGTTTATTCTTTATATTTGGTAACATTAGCTTTTGATTTTCTAACTTTGATTCTTGATCTAGTAGCTACTCATTTCTATTATGAGTTGCTTTTGCCTATACTTCCCTATATACTTGCCTACACTAGGCAGTATAGTCCTAGTGTGCCCATATGATAGTCTCTTAGGGAAAATGTGCTATTAAAGGGTATTAGGATTCTGAAACTAGGAAAGAAAGTCTCTACCTTACAAGTGATCATAATTTAACTAAGGAAACAATATCTGTTTGCATGAGTATGAACAAAACACTGTACTAAGCAATGGGGATTCTGTGAGGAAAAGTTAGACAGTCCCTAATTGCAAGGAGCTCACATTCTAATGGAGGAAAATATCAACATCATCATCAACAGCAATGATGGTGATGACTACAGTGGCCCTATGCTATGACAGCAATAGTAACATTAATATAATGCTTTCTGTGTGACAGGCACTGTACTAAACACTTTACAATTATTTCATTTTTTTCCTCATAACAAAACTTAGGAAGTAGGTGCTTTTTATCTTTATTTTATAGATGAGGAAACTGAGGCAATTAGAAGTTGTGATTTTTTTTTTCCAGAGTCACCTAGTTGGGAAGTGTCTGAGGCAGGATTTGAACTCATGTCTGTCTCCAGATTCTACTGCAGTACCTAGCTGCCATATATGAAAAGCTTCTTCTGCAAATCAGGAGAGTTTTCATGGTCTTTAAGATATCATTGCAAAGCAAATGACAATGACTTTTTAAAAATCATTTTTACTAATTCAATCATAATAATGTAGATAATGTAGGTGGATACTGTGCTGGAGGCATTAACATTTCCAGAGTCCTGGAATTTTGCCATTAAGTTCCAAGGTGAGATTCATCAAGATGGATATGATACTGGTTTGACTTGCCTGGCACATGTTTCTTGGGGGACTATCAGGAGAATCTGTGATCACTAGTGTAGAAATTTCTACTAAAGCAGAGATGATTTGGAGGTGGTAAAGTCATGGGTAATTGCTCAAGACAGAAAGAGAGAGAGATAGTCATTAGCTAGCTCTGGTCCCATACCTAGCAAGTGCAAGATGTAGGATCTAAGTCTGTTTTTCCTTTCCTCTAAAGCAGAACTCTCTATTCTGCTTCTGTTGCAGTACAAAATAAGACATAATTTAAGATGAAATGGACAAGTGTAAGTCAACAAGGTTTTAATAAATGCTTACATGTGCCAAGTATTGGGAATTCAAATATAAGCAAAGAAAAGCTTATACATAAAAGGAAGTTGAAAAGTTGGAGAGGAAAGAAAGGGAAAGATACCTAGTACAGGATAATGATAGAGAAGTCCAGAGGAGTGTGCTCTACTGTGACATGAAGAGATGGCCATCTTAGGTACCTTCCTTAAAAAAAGCTTCTGGGAAAAGCCATATAATTAGAGGTAGGATGGTAGGGGAAAAGGGCATTACTGACTGGTGAATTACTGGGCTAAAGTGAAATACAATAGTGAGTACATGGGAGTTCAAAGAAGGAATATTATACTTTATAATAGTATAACTCTTAAATGCTATATTTTGGGAAATTAAGTAATGAATAATTAAAAACAAGCTTTTAAGATAGTATTTTCCATGTTTATTTTTCATGTCAACATGGAAATATGCTTTATAGTTTAAAAGCAAATTAATCTTTGTTGTACTAACAGTTTGCACATGAGACATACAATTAGTATTAAACATTCTTCTCTCTTTTCCATATCACTTTATTGTGTTATTTAAAAATAATCCTCAAGTCTCTAGGATATGCTTCCTGCTTTCAAACATTGGTTAGAATTGGAAGAAAAATACTATTTATAAAAAATTTTCTTAAGATGCAGATAGTGACCCCATATGGAATGTAGGGGTCACAAAATTATGATTTATTATCAGTAAATGTTTGATTTATATATTTACTTTATATGCCTATATACCTGCATTCATGTAAAAATTTTTCAAGCAAAAAGGGGTGGTGAGTGGAAAAAAGTTTAAGAAGTCCTGCTTTATAGGATCCTTTACTAGCAGCTCTCTTAAAATCATCTTGGATTAGATTCAGACTAACATAATCTAACTTTGTTAAAGAAAGGTTAGCTGCCTCAAGCATTTAGCTTGTAAATAATGACATACTTGACACACCCTGGGTACTGCCAGATGGCTTGGTTGGCATCAAATTTAGCCATCAGAAAAAGAAAAGAGAAACTGTCCAAAAAGTAGATCATTCACTTCTAAAGAAGTTCAGTAAGTCAGTCAGAGCCATTTTCAGTCACATCTGACTTTAGATTTGGTGTTTTCTCGGCAGAAATTACTGTAATGGTTTGACATTTTCTTCTCCAGCTCATTTATAAAAGAGGAAATTGAGTAAAACAGGGTTAAGTGACTTTTCCAGGGTCACACAGCTAGTAAGTATCAGGGAGAGACATCTTCTTCATTCCTGATTTGGCACTCTATTCACTGATCCATGGAACTGTCCGTTAGAAATTTCTAAGCCAAGTTATGAGTTTTTTGTTGCCTCAAACTTACATTTAAAGAAGGATATTTTAGTTAGTCTTTTTTGCAAAATTGATGAAATTCCTTTTTGTGTTGTCCCTTTCAGAGGTCTTGTCAGTATTGTGAGGGAAAACTGGGTTACTGCTGGAAACAGAATCCCAAGAGAATGAAAGTAACACTCTATCTCTTCCATAAAAATTCCCTTTTGTCATTTTTGATATGTCCAGGTGGTCAGGAACAAATGAATTGATAGGTGATTGAAAAACGCCAACATTTATGCTGTTATTTATGGAAAACACATTATGGGAAAAAGGTTCATAAAACTTTGAATTAGTACATAGATAGTGGTGAGAAATAATGGAGTAAAAATGACAGAGTAAATGCAAAGGAGTAACCTTTTCCCCTTTTGTCATAATTGTGCTAAGTGAATACATTTGAAATTGTTTATATCAATCAACCAATTAATCAGCATTTATTAAGTATTTACTATCTACTAGGCATACAACTTGGTACTGGAGATACAAAGGCATAATTAAAATGGTCCTTATTTTCAAGAAGATAATATTCTGTAGGATAAGATGTGTATATGTATACAATTTAAATACATGCTCCATGTGTATGTGTATATAGGTATAAACACAAGATTACTTTGGAAAGCTGGAATCTGTCCTCATCGATGTCTTGTCCAGTACTTTTATTAATGATTTAGATGCTTGGGTACTGATATAGAACAGTGAAACACTAGCAGCTATAGAGAGTTTGGAAAGGCTTCTTTTGAAGTTGACATCTAAAATGAGCTTTCACAGAAGCTAAGGACTCTGAGATAGAGTTGAGGAGGGTGTCAACTCCAGGTGTGAGGAGGAGTCTATGCAGAGACATTGAGATGTGATATGAAATATAAGGAACAAGACCACATTGACTAAATCATAGTGTGCTTTAAGAAAAATAAGGAAGTTTTAATGTGTATTAAAAAAGGGAGCCTTAAATGCCTCCAAAAGAAGAGTTTTTTTCTGATATTAGAGGTGTTAAGAAGCACTAAGAATGTTAGTTTGGATATCTTTGTGGAAGATGAGATAGACCATAGTTGTGGTTCATGTTATTTCAGAGACCATATGGATTTTGGATCAGAATTGCTTTTGCAATGAAATATGTGGTCAGTTCTATTTAGAGATGCATATATGAATGATAGCAATTGAGATTATTCTTAAATAATTATTTCTAGAAAAGGCAGCAGGATCTATTTATATAATATAGATTTATTATTCCTCCTCCACTCCAAAGAAAAGAACATGTAGTACTGTTGCCAAATGGGAGCATAAATCTAAATTCTGTGATACAAAGCCAGGTAGGTGGCACAGTGAATATAGTTATAGACCTGGAGGCAGGAATGTTAGAGTTCAAACCTATAATTCTGTGGCCCTGAACAATTCACCTAATCTCAGTCCATTTAAATTTCTTCATCTCTAAAATGGGGATAATAATAATAATTACTTCTCAGAGTTGTTATAAGGATCAAATGAGTTATTTGTAAAGCACTTAGAATAATGCTTGGCACAAAGTAAGTGCTGTAAAAATATTAGTTATTATTTTTATTAAATGAGATATTTAGGCATAATGCCTAAATCATAAGTATTTAATAAATTCTATTTTTTACATACATTGCAAGATTTATGTTTTTATTATGACAGGTATGACTTAATTTGCTTTTCATAAGGATAATAAATGTAGCTCTATTTTAAAAAGATGAAATTGAACAAGTAAATTATCTCTAGAACATTCTTTTAAAACATTTAGGTACATTTTGGTGTCTTTCTTATTAATCAGAATCTTAAGTAATGCTATTCTTCACTGACTTATAAAAATTATTGTTATGTCTGTTATGTATTCCTAAAATTCTAATAGATAGGTTAGAGGAATACTGTACAGTTTGTTTTGATCTCTGAAAAGCATTCCACAAAGTCTCACCTGTTAATCTTATGAATAACATGAAAAGATGCAGGCAAGACAGTAATAATAGTTCAGTTAGCTGACTTTAGAACTAGTTGAATCATTTAACCTGAGAACTCAATCAGCTCTATACCCTGAATACTTTTAAGCTTTTTAAACAATACAGGTCAGCAGAATTTTTTTCTTAGGTCTTTTTTTTGGGGGGGGGGTGGTACAGATTCATCCCAAGACTTGTATAGAGCTTCTCAAAAGAATAAACTAGTTTTAGAAAGTCATAGGTTTGTTTACTATTATACAGATGATGAAAACAAAACTGTTAGCTCACAAAGTCACACTGATATAAGCCATTGGTGGATTAAGCTTTTTTTAAAATCTTTTTTTTTCCCAATTGCATGTAAAACCACTTTTAACAATAGTTTTTTAAAAATAAATTCTAAGTTCCAAATTCTTTCCCACTCTCTTTCCTCTACTCCTAAGACGTCCAGCAATTTGACATAGCTTATATATATATATATATATATGCAGTTATATAAAGCATTTTTTCCATATTAGTTATATTGTAAGAGAAAACAAAGATTTCTCCTCTTCTCCAATAAAAATACCAAGAAAAATAAAGCAAAAAAAAAAAGCAGCTTAAAACTTCACTCAGTCTTCATTAGTCTTTCCTTTGGAGGTTGACAACGTTTTTCATCATGAGTGCTTTGGGATTGTATAAATCTTTGTATTGCTGAGAATGGTTGAATCATTCATGATTGATCATTGGACAATAACATTATACAATGTTCTCCTGGTTCTGCTCATTCCATTTAATATCAGTTCAACATAAGTCTTTCCAGATTTTTCTAAAAACATCTTGCTTTGCTTTCAGAAACAATAACATCAACAGCAATAACCTGAAAAGTCCTCTATCCACTCAAGCAAAATGAAATGTATGATACAAAGTTACAGCAATGTTCTGGGATGACCAGCCTAATCGACTTTGCTACTTTCAATAGTACAATTATCCATAATTACTCTGAAGGACTTATGATGAAAAATCCTATCATACCCAGAGAAAGAAGTGGCTGTGTCTGAATACAGATAGAGACAAAAAGAGAGGATGCTTCAATCTCACTTTTTTAAACTTAACTTTTTCATGAAGGTTTTTATTTTCATTAGGGAAGATCTATGTTTTCTTTCATAACTTGTGTAACTTTATATGTGATTTCTTAATTGTGGGTGAGTATAAGAGAGAACCTAGGACTCAAAAATTAAAAAAAAAAACAAAAGTAAAAATAATTGTTGTGAATGTAACTAGGGAAAATACTAAATAAATAAATAAATAAAATGCCAAAAAAAAGAAAGAAAAAAGAAAATCCAAACAAAAATAACCTAAAAACATCCTGTTTGTCATTTTTTTTATAGCACAGTAGTATTTCATCACAGATAAATAGAGCTTCTAATGTTATATAATGGGAAAATTTGTAGTCTTCCTAGGGTTTATGTATCTGCCTATATTTCTATCTAATCTATCTGTATTTATCTTTGACTAAACAATTCAAGCATTATCATGGCTTCATCAGTGAGCCCTCATTTTATCATGACAAATACAGTCATTTTCTTGGAGGGACAATCTATAAATACAAACATAAAAATATAAAAATGGAAAATTATATTAGAGAAGGGTACTCATGTGGGCATTGAAGAAACCAAATACTTTTTCCATATTCATTTTCTTGTCATATGATTTTATTGGAGTCAAATAAGTTGGGTACAGATTTATCTATGGAGAGCAAGGACTCTCCCTAGAAGGGAAAGTGTTCTTTAAGAGAAATCTCCTCAATATTACCAAGTCATGTGTCAACTTATCAAAAAGGTCTGTTTGTACTTGGTGGTGGTGATGGCAGGGTTTCATTAAATACATCATATCTGCCTTTTTTTTTTGGTTGTTTAATCATTTTAATCATATTTGACTTTTTATGAGCCCATCTTCATGGCAGAGACACTGGAATAGTTTGCCATTTTTCTTCAGTTTATTTTACAGATGAGGAAACTGAGGCAAACAAGGTTAAATGACTTTCCTAAGGTTACATAGCTAGTAAATACCTGAGGCTATATTTAAATTCAGGAAGATGAATCTTCTTGACTTCAGGTCCTGTACTCTATCCATTGTCACTAGTTGATCCACATCCTGCCTGTTTTGACAGCAAGAAATTCTTAAGTATTATAATGGTTACCCCAAGGAAAGGAATAGAAGAAAGGATATTAAGAGATGGAGTTGGGGTAGAAATTTCTAGAGAAGTAAACAATCAATAATTCTGAGAGTGTGATCAGTTTTATAAAGTATAGAATTGTGGTTCAGTGTTAGGCAATATCATTATATTTTTTTCATCCAGGATCCACTGCAAATAGAGAGAGACTCGTGCACTGTATCACATGCACACACAGACATTTCCTTGCTTTGCTTATTGTCCCAACTTGCTGATCAATGGCTTCTTTCAAGGTAACTGGTGGTGTTGCCACTCCATTTAAAGTGACATGGGAGATTTGCAGATATTGCACATTCCCTAAAGTTCAGAGAAATACTGACATGTTGAAGGAAGAAAACAAATGGCACAAACTTCCTCTCTGAGCAGGAAAGTTTCAGCATGTTGGTTTTGCAAAAATTTAACTGTTTATTTGGGTTTAGTTCAACAGAATTCATGGACTAATCAAGGATTGAATATGTTATGAGTCTTCCTTGTATTCCCTACCATGTATTCTTGGGAAAATGATTTTTTAACCTGCAAAATGAGATTGAAGTAATTAATTTATCCAAAGGTAGACACAAAAATATATTCCAAGCACCTTGAGATCTACTGAGGAAGAAGCAGATCATATGTCTGTATGTTCTGTGAATTTTAAATTGTATCATATTCATAGAGATAAGTCGGTTGGGGAAACTGGAGAATTGAGCCAAGATGTTATATTCAGAAGATGCCTAATTTAGAGGGATTTGACAGCACTTGCACTTTTTTCAGCAGCATAGAAACAATAAAATTTGCCAGCATCCTCCTCCTCCTGCTTCTCCTTCTTCTCCTCCTCTTCCTCCTCCCCCACCTCCTCCCCCTCTTCTTCTCTTCCTTTTTCCTCCTCCTGCCCCTCCTTCTCCTCCTCCCCCTCTCTTCTTCCTCCTCCTCCTCCTTCTCCCCCCTCCTCCTTTTCTCTCCTCTTCCTCCTTCTCTCCCTCCTCTTCTTGCTTCTCTTCCTTCTCCCCTTCATCTTTTTCCTTCTCCTCCTCCTCCTTCTTCTCCTCCTCTTCCTCTTTCTTCTCCTCCACCTCTTCTTCCTTCTATTCCTCTTCCTTTTCCTCCTCCTGCTTTATCTCTTCCTCTTTATCTTTTTCATCTTTCCTTTTTCCCTTCCTTCTCTTCCTCCCTCCCTCCTCCCCCCGTGTGTGCCTCCATTTGTCTCTGTCTCTGTCCATGTCTCTAATTGTCTCCGTTTTTGTTTTTTGTCTCCCTCGCCTTCCCTCCTTCCCTTGCCTTCCCTCCCTCCCTTTCTCTTTCATCCAGGACTACATAGCTAATAAATATTCAAAGTGGGGATTTGAACCAAGATCCGTTATTCCATATGTTACACAACTTATATTTTCTGATATTTATTGTTGCTTCCCCCTTCTTATATTGATTCCTCTAGATTACCCAGACTGGAAATATGGTATGGAATCATAGCCTGATTGCACTGGTGATCAAAACAGAAGCTTCATCCTGCTCTGATTCTAACATGGGCTGATTCTTTCTTCCTTAGGCAACATGGTGGCCCCTTCATGAAGAGATTTACCAATCTGATACTGGATTAATTTAGACATATGGTTGGCTTTAAACTCTCTTGCAGCTCAGAACTCCTAAACCCCAATGATCCACTAGCCTCTGCCTTCTCCAGAAGCAGGAATTACAAGTGTGTACCACCACACTCAGCTAAATGGTTTGCTTTCACAACACCAACATTTTCCATGTAACTTTCCTCCTTCTTAGAGAGGCATCCCTTGTATCAAAGAATAAAAATAATCGAAAAACTATGACATCATATGCAATATTTCCCATCCATGGTGTCTGGTCTTGACAAAGATTGCATGGAAGTGTATTTTCGTGGAGGGCTTTTGATTCAGAAAGAAAAAAAAAATTCTGAGAGGTAGAAAAAAAGTTCTGAGAGGCAGAGATAAGATAAGATAAGAGGCAGAGGGTAGTTGGTGATTTGTTCTTTCTACCTTTATATATCTGCCTCTCTTTTTGCCCTTCTCAGTGATAATATTCCAGGCTGTTTGCTTGTCATTCTGAAGTCAATCAGTTATTTTTCTGTATGGGTTTTGTTCAGCACTACTGAATGAATGATCCAGAGAGGAAAAAAGCAATAATAATACCAAATAAGGTAGAATTGGAGAATGGGGGTGGGGAAGCACTTGAAAAGAGGAATGTCTCTATAAAATAGGGACACTTGGCAGTAGAATCAGTGAAAAATGATACCAATTATATAAAGCAAAATGCCACCCATCAAGCAGAACATTTTAATTCTCACTATTCTCAGCTATTTATTACTTTTTTGCACAAGACTCAATACATGTCCCTCAAAATAAAATAAAATAAAACCTTTAGACCCATCTCTACCACTATAGGAAGAGATCCTCTGTTGAGAATAAAAATAAGAAACACTGCCCATATACCATTGCCATAATTGTGTTGCAGTACATGAACTTGTACTGGGCATTTTCAGGTTCAGTTTCACTTCACTCTGTCTCTGCTTTGACTGTTGGAGAAGAAAAAGGAGGGAGGAGTGATTCATAGTGTCAAAGAATTTGTACTGGATTTTAATTTTCTGGTCTCTTCCAGATCCACAAATGCACCTTCTCCGACCGAAACACCCAAACTTCTTTGATTTTTATTGGAAAACCAAATTTTTAAAAATTAAATGACCTTCTCTTTTCTAGGACCACTTTCATCTCCAGCTCTGTCGTAGATGGTCCAGAGCTTATAGTTGGATTCCCCAAAGTCTACCACAAGATGGCGACAACGTCACAGTGGAGAGTGGTCAAACCCTGCTACTTGACATCACTACTAGTGTTCTCAGTATGCTGCATATTAAAGGTCTGTAGAGTTGGGGGGTTGGCAGTATTTTTATGATTTTAATTTTCTTCATGTGAGCCAGGGGGTGGGAGTTACTTTTTAAAATTTTTTTTTTTTTTTGGTTAAGATGAAGGACTTAATTGAATTCTTCCATGCAGGAGAATAGTCAAGAGTGTGTGGGGAAACTGGGAAGAGGAGCAGCCTGCCTTTTGATTCCAGAGATGAGGTCCCGGGGCATCAAAGTTAGGAGCCCCCTTTCCTGAGTCTTTGGAGCTCAGTGTCTTTCTAGTCTCACTTTTCAGGGACAAGAAAATCAATGTGGGCAGCATCCTTAAATAGTGCCATTGTTTCCCAGAAAACACTGTAGACATGCCTATCTTAGATGACTCCCACAACATAGCCAGAGACCCTAAAATTAGATAGTATTGCTGCCTTTGAAATTCTCTGCCAAGAGAACAACTTCCTCCTGCCTTTACTCTGTTGAGGTTTTGATTTCTTGATCCCATAAAAAAGCAAATAAGTATGCTTCCTTATTACAAAATGAGCAACAGAGCTTAGGAGACTAGAAACTTGGAAAAGTATGAGGATGTAAGGTTGAATTCAGTCACTGATCTTCTATAGCCTCCTTGTGATTTTTGCCTCCTTGTGCCTCAGTTTTCTCATCTCCTAAGTATAAATATCTTTGCCTGACATTTTGAAGAATAGTTATTCAAAATGACTTGAATCAATTAAATTCCATTTTTATCAATAAATATCCATTATGCCAGATACTGGATTTGGCTCTGGAGATACAATGACAATATTGAAACAGCCCTTGACTTCAAGGACCTCACATTCTTTATGGAATGCTGGCAGATAAAAAAAAATGCTTGGGAAATTTGGTTGATTATGACAACATGATAAAACTAGAACCCAGGTAGGAGGTTTTAATATACTCATATGCAGTACTTATAAAAATATTTGCATTCTGTATAGTATGTAAAGCTGTAGTCATCTCTAAAAGATTTAAATATAGCCTATATGGCAAGTGATTTTTATCAATTTATGTCCTTAAAACTGTGATATTCTTAAATATCAAGTAGATTTTTTTTTCAGCCAAGCTGGTTAATGAGACCTCATTAGGACAACCAAAGAAATCTGCCAGCTTGAGTTCTGGCCCTTCCTCTTTTTGCAACCCTCTGCATATGTATAGCCAGTGGCTAAGGGATTCTTGCCTTGTTGACAGCTGCCCACTGCTACGGGCTATATATGATAGAGTTAAGTGACCCCCTGGAAACTGCAGTTCAGAGAAAAGAAAGTCTGTTGAGACCCTTAGCCACAGGGCTCTTCCTTTTAAAGAAGTATAATCCCTCTAAAGGGCATGGGTGACTTCTGGAGTTCAAGCATCTCTGGATTGCATTTAGGGAGCTATTTGGGAGAAGTTTTTCAATCAAAAGTTGCTTAGTCATGTTCCTATTTGACAACCAACTTCAGATGAAGTGAAAGAAGAAAGGGAGTGTGTATAGGGGAGATGGGGAGAGGGAGGAAGGAAGGGAAGAAGGGAGGGAGAGAGGGAGAGAAAGAAGGGAGGGAGAGGGAAAGGAGGGGGGAGAGGGAGATAGAGGCGGAGACACAGAGATAGAGATGGAGGGAAAGAGAGACAGAGAAACAGATACAGAGAGGACAGAAGTGGAAAAAAAGGAACCAGGGAAGTATTGAAAAGAGCTGTAATTTACCTTTGTCTCTAATTCTTTTCAATTTCAAGTTCAGAGGTAAATGAAATGTTACCCAAATAGACTGTGATCAGACTAAGAAGTTTGGGGATCTCATGAAAAGGAAATGAGATGATTAGGGAACTGAAGTTGGAAGGAATGCAAAAAATGGGGGAAAGTGGAAAGGTGAAAACCAGATATAGGAATGTAAAGAACAGAAAGAACTCTGATATTTCATTGTAGAGATAGGTGGAATCATAATATCATGGTCATTGCTCTCTGACTGGAAGCAAGCAAGTGGGCTTGATCCAGTCCTCAGTCCTCTGACCATTTGGTCAGAACTGTTCTAAGCACTGAGGGTGACACAAGAGAAATATATGTCCCTTGTCTCAGGATACTTACAATGTCAAGGGAGAAGGCAAAACACACAAACATGATTTTTGTAAAGAATGATACAAAACAGTTAATATTCAAATGCCTATGTGTGTATCAAGAAGAAAAAAGCTAATAGTTATAATAATAATAGCTAATATTTATATGGTGCTTTAAAGTTTGAAAACTGCCTAATAGATATTATTGCATTTTGTCTTCACAACAACCATGGAAGGTAGGTGCCATTATTATCCTCATTTTACAGATGGGGAAACTGAGGAAGACAATGATTAAATGTCTTTTCCTGTCATCACAGGGCTAGTAAATGTCAGAAATTAGATTTTAAGTCAGGTCTTCTTGATTAAAGTCTGGCAGTCTCTATACTATACCAATTATTTGCTCTACATATGTGGAGTTAGTATATGAGCTAGAGTAATGTAAGGAGCAAGCAGGGGGGCAGATTTGAGTTAGGCCTTGAAAGATTCTTAGAATTTGGATAGCTAGAGAGACAACCAGAAAGCATATAATCACAGAGTGCCAGGTAGTTTATTATTTAAAGTGAAGAATAAGGTGGAAGGAAGATTTGAGCTCTGATCCTGTCTCAGATACTGACTAGATGTGTGACCTGTAAAAAGTCACTTGATCTCTGTTTTCTCATAGTAAAAATAAGAATAATGATAGCACCAATTTTACAGAATTGTTATGAAGATCAACTGAAATAATATATGAAAATACTTTACAAGCTTTAAAACATCATGTAAATGTTAGCTACTATTATTATTATTCTAGAAGAGAGCTTATTTATTATGAATCTGTTAGCTGTCTCAGTAGACAGAACACTAGTCCTGGTGTTTGCAAGACCTGAGTTCAAGTGTGACCTCAGACATTTACTACTTGTGGAATTTTGAGTAAATAATTGCAACCTCTGCCTCAGTTTTTTCAGCTGTAAAATGGGAATGATAATACCATATACCTCCCAATGTTGTTGAGAATTAAATGAAATAATATTTGTAAAGAGATAAGCACAGTACCTGGCACATGGTAAACAGTATACACATGTTTATTATCATTATTAATATCATTATCTGTTAGGTTCTTACTAAGTGCTAATGAGATAATGAGATATTAGGTTCTTACTAAGTGCTAAGTCGGTACTTGACAATTCTCTAGTTCCTGCCTTTCCTGGGGAAGAGCTTGTATGCTTAGGAGGAGCAAGTTCATTGGTTGAAGTAATTCTTCCCAGAAGCCCTTGCATTATCCCACGCCCATTCTCTGGGAGGATAAAGAGGGCAGCTCTGGAGGAAAAAGTTGAGTTGTTTCTGGACCAGACTTGAGGCTGCTCTCTGCAGGAAGGGAAGTCGGCTCTCTACAGAAAGAAGAATCTGTCTGAGAGATTTGAGTTGACACAGCAGATCTCCTCCCAGAGAGCGATTGGCAGCTTCTGGAGACAACAGCATTTTACAGTTCTCTAGTTCAGTCTTTTCATTTTACAGATGATAAAACCAAGGGGAAGTGATTTACCTAAAGTCATGCAGTTGTTAAGTGACAGAGTTGATTCAAATCCTGGTTGTCAGATTCTGAATCTTTCTATTCTTATTCTTTCTATTACCTCATGGTGCTTCCACTACATTGTGTGTGTGTGTGTGTGTGTGTGTGTGTGTGTGTGTGTGCGCACGCATACACACCAACTATTTGTAAGACATAGCAACTAGTTATATCATAGATCTATAAACAATACTTTAAGAGAACAAAGAAAACAAGAAAAATGCATTTCCCAGATCAGATTGACATAAAATACTCTAGTTATAAATATCTACCATGTTTTGATAATTATAAGATATAGTGATGAAAAGAATCTCTTGAGATCATATTAGCCATTCTTCTTTCTCTAAGCAAGAATTCAGGTGAACCATTCCACATACAAGGCTATCTATTGTCCTGTCCTAAAGACTTTATAGCTTTTCTTCATTTTCCAATCCTTATAGTCCCTCTGGTTTTTCCTTGTAGCTATTGTGTTTAAATTCACTTCTGTAGGTCTAATTCAAAATTTACTCAGTTATTATCAAAACCAGTCATGTATTTGATGAGTCTTGCTAGTCATATAGTCATTTGTCACTTGTCAGTCTTCTGTTCTTTAGCTAAGCATTTGTCTTCTTTAAGCTCAATATTAGGTACATCATTTCCCTTCAAGGTCCATCTACTCAGATCTTTAGCCGTTTTAACTATTCCCCTTTAGACAGTGCTGATACACAACTGGGGAGGGTTGCAGAGAAGGAAGAATCTAAAAAATGGATTTCAGTTTAATTTATTTATTTTATTGTGTCTCCTACATTTCAGGTGCTCTCCTAAGCACTTGGAGAAGAAAAGGCAAAAAATGAAATAGTTTCTGCTTTCAAGAAGCTTATATTCTATTGAATGGAACACAGATAAGTTAACAGAAAAGAAATATAAAGTAATTGCAGTAGGGCAGAATAGAAGTAAATCCTAAGAACTGGGAAAAATAAGTAGACTTCTTATAAGAAAACATGTAGCAGCTAGGTGATGAAGTGTCTAGAATAAAAAAAAAATTCATTTTCCTGAATTTAACATCAGATGCGTCCTAACTACGTGCCCCTGGGCAAGTCACTTTAGTCATATTTGTCTCAGTTTCCTCACCTGGAAAATAGACTGGAGAAAGAAATAGCAAACCACACCAATTTATTTGTCAAGAAAACCCCCAAAAGAGTCATGTATGACTGAAAAATGACAAACAACAACAAGAGGAGGAAATAATTGAATTAGACTTCAATAGGAGCTAAGCTTTGGACTTTAAGAGATGAAGATAATATGGGAAGAAAATTCTAGATATGTGGAACCTTCTGTGAAAAGATATTGCTGCAATTAGCAGAGTAGAAGATTGCGTCATATATGAATGGAAAATACAAGAAAATCTCAGGATTCATTCAAATGGTATCTCTTTAAATGGGATGGCTCTGTAGAGGCGTTTTAAAAATCTAACTAGCCTGATTCCATGATAATGTTTGGTAGTAAAAGTTATTATATCCAGCATTCAAATACTTCTGGTTGGTGATATTCATGGCAGAGGCATGAAGTTTAGGGAATAGTAGAAATGACAGATCCTCATTTCTATGCCTATGAAAATTATTTGGACTAAACTCTTGATTTCATTGGGATCATGACTTCCCAATGAAGAAAATCTCTGTGAATTTGTTGTTGTTCAATTGCTACAGTGCATGATCACATATGGAATTTCCTTGGTAAATATACTTGAGTAGTTTGCCATTTTCTTCTCCTGCTCATTTTATAGATAAAGAAACTGAGACAAACAGAGTTAAGTGACTTGCTCAGGTCACACAGTAAATATCTGAGGCTAAATCTGAACTCAGGAAGATGAGTCTTCATGGTTCCAGATCCCAGCACCATATCCACTGCACCACATACCTGAGTAACATAATATGTGTCAGCTACCATCCTAAGAGCTTTATAAATATTATCTCATTGGATTTTCACAAGAACCTTAAGAGGTAGGTGCTTTTATTATCCCTATTTTACAGTTGAGGAAACTGAGACAGATAGAAATTAAACAACTTTTCCAGAATCACATAGTTAATGTGTCTGTGGTCATATTTAAACTTCCTGACTTCAAGTTCAATGCTGTTTTGTCATATTTAAATCTTCCTGACTTCAAGTTCAATGCTGTTTTATGCTACCTAGTTAGCTAATCTCTGAACATTAAATTTTTACTATGCCAGAGCAGGACTTCTTAAACTGTTTCCACTTATGATTCCTTTTTGCCTGAGAAATTTTTATATGACCCCAAGTATATAGGTATATAGAATGAGCATACAAATCAAACATTTACTAATAATAAACCATAATTTCATGACCCCCCCATGTGGGGGTCTAGGGTTTTTCAAAAGGGTTGATTTATTTTTGTTTGGATTGTAATTTGGTTATGAGTACAGAGACAAAGGGACACAAAGAGTCTTCTATGGAGGACTCAAAGTATATGGTGCTGTGGAGTCCAGACTATGGTGAAGTAAATCAGTCTAATACAGCAAATCCACAAGTGAGAATCTCAGCATTTGGGGAAAATTCATTGAGGGAAATTCAGTACTGGTAAACTCTGGAAGAGTCAGACTGACTATTATTGTTCTGGAAACTGGAACTCCTTCCTCTTAGAAATGCTGCTGCCCTTTGATCTCTTCCTGGGGCCTAATTTTCCCCAATTCCCTTTGAGAATCAACTAATCAGTCAAGCAATAAACATTTATCAAGGGCCTACCCTGTGCCAGGAATAAGTTGCGGAATGTAAAGTTTTGGAAGACTGTTGAGGCACAGGGTTAGGGATCTCTGGTGAGGTGGAATTTTCCTCATGTAGGTATCTGGGTAAAAAAGTCCAGATTGCCATCTTTTTTACATATTTAATTGTGTGAAGGAACACAGGTAAAAAGATCATGATAGTGAAATCAGGAACAATCCTTGGATATAGACAAAATAAACAAAACTGGGTAATACGAAGATCAAAGGATACAAAAAAAGTTCTCATAATTTATCATGGTCAGTAAGTCCTGGGATATAGTCTTAACTTTTAAATTGCAAAAAGAATTTGCCTAGTTGTATCCTCTAATTTAAAAACATGACCAAAAGTTTCCTTGAGGGTAAGGATTATTTCATTTTTTTTCATTCAGGCACAGTGCCTGATACACAGTAGTCATCTAATGAATGCTTGATGATTGATTAATCGATAATAGGTTATAGATTTAGATAGTACTGTTGTTTTAGGAATGTCAAACTGCTCAAAAGATATAATATATCCCTGAGGTGCTATTTAAGCCTTAGCATGTTTATTTGAATGATTACATACATGTAAGATTGGAAGGGTCAGAGGCCATCCAATCAAAAACTCATTTTATAGGTAAGAAAAATAGGGTTGAGGGCTGTTAAATGACTTATCTAAGGTCATTTAGTAGGATGCTTCAGAGATGGAATTTGAAGCCAACTTCCCTAACTCTGGAGGGAATATTATTTGTCCTTTATCAAACTTTATCACTGCTGTCTTTTATTGTCTTTTAAATGGATGGTAGCAGACAAGGGTACTTCTCTCCAAAGTTGTAGTCTAATGTCTCATTAAGTCTTGGAGGTAATCCTGCATTCTCAAAGGTCAAAAATGAACTAATCTTTTGGAATATGGTTATTATCATATTTAAAACTCAAGTCAATAAGTGACTCATGGGAATTCTTATGCCACTATTTGAGTTTGACATGATGGAACCAGATAATCTTAAGCTTCCAGTTCTAAGTCTATGATTTCACATATAAAGGACATGACTTGTCTTGGTGATTTCTGATTCTTAGAGACTCTTTTCCCCCTCTTTTCTTAACAACCTCTCCTCCAGCTTTCTGGTTCTGTCTTGCTGAACTTTATAGGTTGATTGTTTTATTTTCTGTTCTGGCCAGAAACTCTGAAGGTCATTCCCTTCCAGATTGATTCTTTATGAAGGCAAATTAGGCCATCTTTTGCCTCAGTTCTTACCTAGCCTTTAGCCACTGAGTGTGTGTTGCCTCAGACAAACTGAGACCTGGCAAAGATCTTAGCTTAAAAAAGCCAAAGTTTCCCATTGCATCCCTGCCCACTGCTGGTCATCCTGACCTATGTCTTGTCACTGGACCCCAATGATTCTGAAGGAAATAATGAGGATGATGGTTTTGCCTTACTTAAATCCAGTTCATTTGCAAATCAGGACATCATCCTATTGGACACCAACAAACAACAATGATCTACTAAGTTTTATGAATATATTTAATGTGAATATGTATGTTATCCATTAATAATCTTTTCCCAAAATCTACTGTTTATTATGATGGAAGAGAATCCTTTTGCAATGATATGGCAATGATATCACATCTGTCATGTTGTATGTATTGGGGCTGGAGTGGCACAGTGTATAGAATGTCAGGCCTGAAGTCAAAAAACTCACTTCCTGAGCTCAAATCTGGTCTTAGACATTTGTTAGCTGTGTGACTTTGGACAGGTCACATAAGCCTGTTTACTTAAGTTTTCTTATCTGTAAAATGAACTGGAGAAGGAAATGGCAAACCACTCAAAATCTTTGTCAAAAAATCCCAATGGAATTATGAATAGTTGGATTTAGCTAAAAATGGCTTAACAAAAATAATGTATATATCAAATTAAAAATGAATGAGGAAATGAAGTTTGTGAATGTTATATGTCTGCCTTTGAAAAAATGTCTTCATTAATGAATAGTGTCTTTTGGTATTCATAATTCTTTCATAGTACCTGCCTCATACTATGTCCTTAGTAAATGTTAAAATGATTGATTAATTAAAGAGCCCACTCATGTTCCCTCTTTGCTCTGGTTAATAATTTCCTTTTTTTTTCATATCTCCATTAATTCCCCTATTTCTCTCCAATACTTGTATAAGTGTTTTATAAAGACTATATGATTTCTCTTTGTGATGATTTCCATCACTATCATTGTCACCTATACTCCATCTTTTTATCTGTCTTTCTCCACCACATTGCATCATAAAACTAATTGAATGGGATTTTATTTAATTTTTCTGAAGAAATATACCTTCAGGCAGAGTACAAACATGAAAAAATGCCAAGTCAAAAGTTAGTTTTAGAAGGTTTTAACCCTTGAAAGATAAGATGTTGTAAAGGATAAATATTTCCTTTTTTTACTAGAAACTATACCTTTATTCAAGAGGAGCAACCAGGTAGTGTAATGGATAAAGTGCCAAGTCTGACAACAAAGACCTGAGTTCAAATTTGGCCCTAGACACTTACTATCTGTGTGATTCTGACCAAGTCATTTAACCTTTGCTTATTTAATTTTCCTTATCTGTCAAAAGTACCTACCTCCTAGGATTGTTGTGAGGATTAAATAAGATAATGATTATAAAGCCCAGCATATAGTAAGTGCTACATAAATGTTAGCTATTATTATTATTTATTTATTATTCTTATTTATTAGTTATTATTTATTATCCACAGTATTTTGGGGCATTTTGCTTTATTCTAAACAGATGCATGTTTAAAGAAGAGAAAAAAAAACATTTATTATTATGTCCCAGGTAATATATCAAATATTGTATAAACATTATCTTATTTAATCCTTGCAACAACCTGGGAAAGTAATTGCTATATTGTTGCCATCCACTTTTATAGCTGAGGAAATGAAAACTGACAGATTAGTGACTTGTCTAGGATCCCACAGGGAGCAAATGTGTGAAATTAAATTTGAACCTAGGCCTTATTGCTCCAGACCCAAAGCTCTATCTACTAGTTGCCTCAGACAGGAAGAGATCTTACAATTCCATTGATATATAGAAGTCCCAGATGAGGAAACATCCTCTACAAATGCAGGATAGCAACTTATCTGCAGCCTATAGACTAAAAGAGTTCTAGGGATAAATGAGAGATAAATGATTTTGACCAGTGTTATCAAGTCATTTTGTTCAACATGTCAAACTAGAATTCACATTTTCCTTGTTTTTAGGACAATTGTAGGAAGCCCAGTTACCTTTTTCACATGTTAAAACTAATTAATTGTAACAAAGAAAAAAACTAGCTAGGGCTATTGAGAGGTTTATTTATGTCCTCCCCCCCACCCCAAGGCAATTGGGTTAAGTGACTTGCCCAGGGTCACACAGCTAAGAAGTGTCAAGTGTTTGAGGTCAAATTTGAACTCAGATCCTCCTGACTTCAAGCTGGTACTCTATCCATTGCACCACCTAGCTGCCCCCATTTATGGGCTTCTATAAACTCTCCCTACTTCAGTTTTGTTTTTTTTTTTCATATGCAAAATGAAGGTGGTATACTTGATGACTTGCAAGATCCTTCCTGAGGTAAATTTTATGAAATTCATTGTGTCACACTGCATCACAAATCTGGAGCTGGAACAGACTTTAGGAGTCATGTAGTCTAATCTCTTTTTTCTTAGAGATGAGAATACTGAGGCTCAGGTTTGTTATTATTCATTCTTTGTTCTTGAGGAGGACCAATGACATTAAAAAGGTGATGTCTTTAAGTGAGGCAGATCTGTGCAAAGTCATCAGCTTTACCTTCTCCAGAGTTATCTAGTGGCAAGACATAAGTCAAGATTAGTGATAGTCCACTGAGGTTCAAGAAATTTAAATGATTTGTCTAAGTTCAGAGACAGGATTTGGACCCTCTCTCAGAAACCAGGTATGCAAATGGTTAAGGGTAGGGTATTGAAGAGAGGATCTGTAGATCAGAAGACTTTTTGGTTTTAGTTCTATCTTGAATTATTGTTCAACCTTGAGACTTTGCTATCATTTAGTGCCTCAGTTTTTCCCATTTGTATAGTGGAATTGGCATGTCTTACAAAAAAAAAAAAAAAGGTAATTCAGTAGAAGAGAAAGATTAATGAGAAAGCTTTTTGTGTCTAAATTTCTTAAGGGCAATAAGGGAAAAAAGCAGAATAAAATCTGGAGTTGGACTCATATTTTAATGCCATGTGCACTGATTCATGAACTTTATTAAAAATTTCCAGTTTACTCTTTAACTAATGATAAGTGGTCCAGCTACATTTATTATTATTTCATATTTATTAACTTAGGATCCAGAAGCTATTCTCTCTCTGCCCTCTGTAGCCCTTACATCTTTTTCTTTTTATTGGGGGGAAGGCTGTTAAATTCAAAAGTTAATTAACCAAATAAACTAATACTAATGAGTTGTGATGGAATCAGACATGTTGCCTTAATTATATATATATATATATATATATATATATATATATATATGTATATATATATATGTATATATACATATATCTATGCTGTTGTTATTGTTCTTTTATGTTCAGATGCCCAAAGGACATAGGCCTATGGCCATTCTCAGAATGAAAATTTATTATGTTTATTCCTAGTAATTATGATGAGCCCATAGCAATAAAGGAAGATTGTCATCATTTCGTTGGGCCAAGAAATGGATCCTGAACTGAGACCTTAGGCATATGATTTGTAGTTACTGGGGCAAGTATACAACATTGATAGCAATAATGCTTTTTTAATTTTTACCTCTCTGGATTTATATAGGGATACCAAGGAAGCAGAAGAGAAGCCTGAAGGACTACATAACCAAAATCAGGGAAAGCTCAAAGGTGGATAGGAAATGAGAATAAAAGAATAACAAAGACCCCTCTCCTTTTTTTTTTTTTGTACTGTCCTACTTCAAAACATGTAATGAAGCAAAGTTAAAAATAAAATAAGTTCTATATCTTATAAATTAGTGTTAATGGCAAATCAATCAATAAATATTTTTAAGTGTGTACTATGGGAAAATATATATAGAAATTTAGCTTTTTAGATTTTCATTTGCTTTGAATCTTGGAGAAAAAAGAAGAAAGGAAATGGCAAACAACTCCAATATCATTGCAAAAAACCCAAACCAAACCAAAAAACAAACAACAACAAAAACACACAAAGAGTTGGGTTCGAATGAAATTGCTAACCTATGGCTAATGCAAAAACCCTGCAAGGCAAAATAAGGATCTAAAAAGGTCTCACAAAACTGCAAGAGTAGGTCAAAATCAATCAATTTTCTTATCTACAAATTGAGGGTCCTTTACTGGATAACATAAAAAGGCTCATCTAGTTCTAGGTCTATGATCCTCTGAAATAATATATAATGGGGATACCCAGAAATTATATACCTAAAATTAAAAAATACTGTATGAATATAAAAAAATACTGTATAAATACAGATATGACTAGATAGCAAGCACTTTATGTGAAAAAAAAAGCTAAATGTTTTAGTGCATCAAAAACTCTCTCTTCTTCCCCGTTTTCTCTTTCTCTCTGTCTCTCTTTCTCTCTGTTTCTGTATGTATCTATATCTATAGCTAAACATAAACAATGTGACCTAGCACTGGGCAACCTTTGAAAACTAATGTGCTATTGGTTTGCATGAATAGATGTTATCCTATATAAGGAAGGCAACGACTCCACTGTATTCTGTGCTGGTCAGTCCATACTTGAATATTGTTTTCATATCTGTATGTTGTAGTTTGAGAGGGTCATGGGGAAATCTGAGTATGTATATAGGCAGGCTATTGGAATATTACTCTGGGAACTATGTTCCATGAAGAATAATTAAAGAAATTCGGGATGATTACAAAATAAGAAGAAATCTTTCTTCCAGTATAGCACTTGGACTATAAATCTCTTTTCTTTCATTTCATTTCATGTAAGTCATTACTGATAATATGTCAGCCTGATTATACCTATCCTGTGTTCTTACATTACCTTTGGGTTACCGAAAAGTTTGATTCTTCTGAGATTATGCTGTGATTCTGAGATGTGTGTATCATAAATGAATGAATTCTATAATTTTCTATTTCTTATTCACTCAACTTTTAAAGCTTGTGGTTGGTGAGAATGCCTGATAAAAATGACATTTGTTTAAGTGTTATTTTCATGACTGAAAGCTTCATTGGTAGCCTTATACTGATGAGAGAAAGAAAGGAGGATCTCTAGCCCATTTAGGACACACTGAGTGAATCTTCCCATGGTGTAATCATAAAAGGATGTAGAAAAAAAGTATACATTAGCACAGATGGTATGTGATCTGCTTTATTGAAGAAAATACTTTATAAAACTAAGTTCCTTGTGGAGTATTAAAGTATGGGCTATGTTTCTGTGACTTCCATTGATCTCTCTCTCTCTTCTGAATAGCCTATAATTGTTTCCCAGTCAGGCGGGCTCACAACATCTTCATCATCCTCATCTTAATTTCACTCTTTCCACAAACCAATCTGTTACTAAGTTTTATTGTTTTTACCTCTATAATCTTTTTTTTTTAAACATATTGCCTTCTATGCACTGACACAGCCATTACCCTTGGAGATCCTAATCATTTGGAGTACTTCCTACCTCAAGTTTTTCTTTGCTCAATCTATCTTCCTTATTTAGCTACCAAAAGTAATTTTTTTCTAAAGTACAGATCTTTTTTTATGACTCTCTCCTCCTCTTAGACCAATAGCTCCTTTTGATCAAATTCTTATGATAAAGCTCTTTGCAACTTGATCTCTTCCTATCTTTCTAGTCTTATATTCTCCATATACTCTGAAATCTAGCATTTGTTATCTCTCATACTTTCTCTTCAATCTTTCTGCCTTTGCACTTTCTGTCTTCCTCCCCACCCCGGAGGTTGAGATGCTCTTTCTCTTTGCTTCCTTCAAGACTCAGCTCAAATCTTATCTTCTGCATGAAGTTTTCTTGGTCTCCTCTCCCTTCTAGCTGCTAGTTCATCCCTCTGAGATAACTTTAAAAAAAATTCTGCATCTATCTTGTATGTATAATTTTCCACATATAACCTCCTCTATTAGAATGTGAATTCCTGAGGATAGGAACTATCTTTTGTTTTTTCTTGGTACCTCCAGTGCTTTTCACAGTAGCTAGCACATAATAAGTACTTAATACTTATTGACTGAATAATAAGGCCATCCTGAACCTTCATAGGAGTCTTGTAAGAATACTCCTGAACAGTGGTCATCTATACTCTAAGGGACATCTTTCCAAACAACTCCTTCCCATTTGGGCAGCTCTAATTTTTCAGATTTTTTTTGCCTTACATTGTCCAAAACTCCATCTCTCAGATCTAGGCATTTTCTTGACTATCCCCCATGTCTAGAATTCTCTCCTCATTTCTACCCCTTGGCTTCCCTGGCTTCCTTTAAGTCCCAACTAAAACCCCATCTTCTATAGGAAACCTTTCCCAACCTCTCAATTCTAGTGCCTTCTTTTATTTTTAAATATTTATATATACATACACACACACATATATATATAATGCACATACACACATATATGTATATGAAATCTTATTTATACATTTTTGTTTGTGTAATTCCCTCATTAGATTGTGAACTCCTAGAAGGCAAGGATTATCTTTTGCCTCATTTGTATTTTCAAAATTTAATATGATGTCTGGCACATAGGTACTTAATAAATGTTTATTGATCAATTCTCTCTCCCTCTCTTTTATTCACCAATCATTTAAACATCTATATTTAATTTCTTTTCATGAATATGTATATATATATATATTTAATACACACATATGTGTGTTTTTCTATTAATATATTGTTCCATGAATGTATGTATATATGTATATGTGTACATATTTTTATATATGGAATATTGGGGGTGAATGGAGAAAAGAGAGACTGATCTGAAATAGGGATGGAGAATAGTGGAGAATTACTTAAATGGTGATCCCACTTCCTTACTTCATTTGCCCTTCATAGACATAGCAGGTAAGGAATGGATTTCTCATCTAACTAGTTGCCTAGAGACTCCATTTTCACCAAGTTAATTTTGAGCTCATAGTCCTGGGCATGCCACAGCTCATTCTAGAACTCTTGTGTCAGCTTACTGGCCACAGCTGTTTGGATTTTTCTCACATTGAGAAGAAAAACAAAATAAAAACAAAATAAACTTTTCTAATACTCTCATGGGTTTCAGGTTGAAGATAGAAGTTTGCAGTCATTTGGAAGAGACTCAAGATTTTTCAAAGAAGCAGTGAGTGCTCTATGCAGTATAGCCTTTTTCTAATCCAATGACTGTGCACTTCTTACCTTCTAGTTAGTAATGAACCAACATCAGAAACAGCAGGTGCTTACTTTAGATAACTCTTTACAACTCATTGATCTGGAAATGTTGTCAGAGAGTACTTCCCTAGGGTAGCATTTGTTGTTTCCCTGTGCATTGAGGCACTGTATGTTGGCTAGGCAAATTAGCCTATGCCTATAGGTTCAAGGCTGAAAAGATATTAGGCTGGAGTTTGAAAGAAATTAAGTTGAGGGCAAGTTGGAATTTCTAGAAAAGTTGAATGTACAATTTGCTCTTCTACTGTCATTGCTATGACATTAGTAAATGGGAGAAAAGAACAGGATAGCTTTCCCAGGGCAGTGAAATTCATTGGAGACTGATCAACTAACTTTAAACTGTCTTCCCAAAAGTTAGAACTACACCAACAGAGCTAAAATTAGGTTTCAATTCATCTACCATCCCAGCCACTATTTTTTCCTTTGAGTTCTGTTTCCCTTAAGGTCCAGATTGGGGGGTGGGTGGGGTTGATTGGCCTCAAAGAATAAGAGTTCCTCCTGAGCTGTATGTTTTTAACTGAGCTTGGCTCTTTCTCCTACCAGAGAATTTTCTCTGGCCAAAAATGTTTCCTCTAAGTGCAATTTTTTAGGAGAGTTTGAGTTTCAGACCATTGGTTTTGTTTCCATTGTGGGATTTTCCTATATTGCTCATTTCTGATGGGAATGCCAGGTTAATTAATGAAATATTGCAAGACCTCCATTCTGAGAAGAGATATGTGTGTGTGTACATGTATCTATATGTTTCCACATGTATCCTGAAAACATTTTATGGGCAATTTCTAGTTCATATTTTCTTTTTATAATCAGGCAAAACCATTACAATTAAAATACCGTTAAAGTGATTCTGGCAAGTATTACAATAAGCATGTTTTTTAATTAAAGGAAGAATAGGGGAGATGCATAAGCAATACCAGCTAATGGGAAAAATTTCATCTGATATCTATTTTAATTGAAATGAAAAAAAAGTAGCAGTGCTTATATACATGCATGGCTGCTATCCCAGGTTGTGGGGATTTAGGTGTACCCAGACTTGATTAATTAGTAGCCAGGCAGAGCTTCCATTCCTTTGCCCCCAAACCGTAAAGCCTGATTTATGCCTCATATCCTCCATGAATATGTGAGGGCTCGGGCATCTATTTCCTGAGCTGCTAGTGGATAGGATTATAGAGCGTGGACTGAGCTCTCGGGGGCTCTCGTTTGCCAGCCAAATTGATTTTCCGCATCTTTGGCCGGGGACAAGCCCACCTCGAAGGCTTCCCAGGCTGTGCTCCACTGGATCAGGCGCAAACCTAATCCGGATTCCACTAACAAAAGGGAGATGCATGCATCCCCATCAGAGCTCAGGCTCTGGATTTAAACTTACTTCCAGAAACAGTACTCTTCCACCAACCCTGGGTAAATCAGATAGTCCTTGAATGCTCAGACCAGAGGGAGGTCTAGAGCACCCCTGTTTTATTTTCTCCAAGCAAAAACTAAATACAGTACCTAGATCATTCTGAATAGATAGTGGCCTCTATAATTGTTATAAGAAAAGAAATGTCACAAAGAGTTATGGGATTCTACACTAGAGCTAGAAGAAATCTGGGAGTTCACTTAGTTCTGTCTAGATTGGAAACTGAGGAGATTTGCCTCTAAGCAGAAGGATAGTAAGCATCAGAAATGGAACTGAGCCTACCTAGAGTCTGGAGTCAGAGGATTCCAAAATCAATACTTACCCCCATTGAAGCAAACTGATTTCTAGTTATGAGTTTTTAACCACCAGCATGATAGACTCTTTTCTTTTGGACTGTATCAGTGATTTCATCAGCATAGAGAATAAGAAGTTTCCTTTATCTTATTGTACCAGATTGGCACCTGTTCCAGAAGGAAGGAAAGAAGAAAGAAAAGAAAGAAGGAAGGGGAAATGAAGGGACTGGGGAAAAATATTTACTAAGAATTTCTTGTATTCTAGGCATACATATGCTTATATGGAAATATGCATATAAGCAAAAAGAATGATACTCCCTGCTCTCAAAGAGCTTACTTTCTAATGGAGAAAGATAAAACATAAAGGAGGTGAAAAGGGAAGGGGGCAATGAAGGTATCTAGTTGGGATCAAGGTTTTGAAGTTGAGGGATTCATCATTGTTGGGAGAAGAAGGAAGGCAGTTCAGCCTCTGCCTCTCCACAAAATGAAATGTCCAGAAGACATTTACCTTTGGGATAAGTAGAATGGGTCTTACAGAGGTATATTCCCTGGTGAGTGGGTTTCCTAGAAGTATGTTATTCTAGGTTACAGAGGCCCCAGACATTGAGGGAAATTTTAAGATGTGCTAGCAGTAAAGGAGGCACGGTTTTGAAGTCCTCCAACTAGTATAAAAAAAAAAAAAAAAAACTTGAACCCAGATCTTGCTCTCTATTCATTACACTAAATTGTATCTTGATGAAAAAAAAATTTTTTCTGGTTCTTTTTAGAAATAGGGTCCCAGAAAGACTTCAAGAGCTCAAGACTCAATTAAGTATCTTCCTTCTTTTGGATACTTTTTCCTTCCTTAGCTTCAGAGTCAACTAGTTCTTCAGATTTTTCTACTCAAATTACTTCTCCTCTTCCTTTACTTAGTTGCTGTTCCTCTTAAGTTTTTTATATGACCCTCTTGGATCACCATTCTATGCTACATCCTTGGCAATGGTTGTCATTTAGTCAGTGATTTTATTCTGGGGTAATTGCCTGATGTTATATTTGGTGAAATAGGGAGCATCTAATTTGCATGCCCTATTCATTGATCTCTTCTTTTTCCATTTTATTCATGTAGCTATTTAGAGATATAAATTTTCCCATAAAAACTGCTTTGGCTATATTCCATAGATTTTGGTATCTTGTCTCATTATTGTCATTATCTGGGATGAAATTATGGGTTGTTTCTGTGATTTGTTGTTTGACCCACTCATTTTTTAGAATTAGATTATTTAATTTCCAATTGGTTTTTAGTCTATCTTTCCTTGCCTCTATGTTGAATATAATTTTTATTGCATTGTGATCTGAAAAGGAATATACTAGAATTCTCTCTCTGTTCTTCTCCTTCTCTTTTTTCCCTCTCCTTCTCCCTTTTTCCTCTCCTCCTCTCTCTTCCTCTCCCCTTTATCCTCTCTCTCTCTCTCTGTCTCTCTCTCTCTCTCTCTCTCTCTCTGTCTCTCTCTCTCTGTCTCTCTCTCTCTGTCTCTCATTCTCTCTCTCTCTCTCTCTCTCTCTCTCTCTCTCTCTCTCTCTCTCTCTCTCTCTCTCTCTCTTTCTCTCTCTCCTTCCTCTCCCTTTCTCTCCCTCTCTTCTTCTCTCTTTTCCTCCTTCCTCCCTCCTTTCTCTCCCATCTTCAGGCAGATAGTAAACACAAGCTAAGTAACTAGAATTACTGATTGATTATCAAAGCTTCTTCCCTCCTGTGGCTCTCTATTTGTTCCCTGTTATGTACCTCACAGAGGAATAATAAATGTAGTTCATGCTAATTCAGTGTTTTAAAGTGTGCAAAATAAGTTTGTCCTAAACATCCTATGGAGTTGTTAATAATGAAAACAACAATAGTGAAAATTTTATAGCACTTTAAGGTTTGCCAAGGACTTTATATATGCTATGTTTTTTGATCTTCACAAATGTCCTTATGGGATGGATGCTATTAATTATCTCCATTTTGTAGCTATTTCCAAATCAGGGATTGTTTTAAATATAAGAGGAGTTGATATTAGTAAACTGTTTTGCAGAACTTACAAAAATGATGCAAATGCTAATTTTTGTACAGTCATGTCTGATTCTTCATGAACTTATTTGGTATTTATTTTTGGCAGAGATTCTAAAGGGGTGTGCCATTTCCTTTTCCAGCTTATTTTACAGATGAGGAAACTGATTTGCCCAGGGTCGCACAGTCAGTAAGTGTCTGAGGCCAGATTTGAATTCAGGAAGATGAGTCTTCCTAACTCCAGGCTTGTCACTCTATCACCTAATTACCCCAAATGGGAACTAGCCATTGTTAATATATTTAAATTCTATTTAAGTATTTCTTAGTTGCAAATACAATGATTATACCAGTGGAGAAAGTGAGACCCAACTAAGTTTCAGGAGATAATTATAAATTTATCTTAAGAAATAGAAAAATAAATCAAGACAAAATATTCTATTCTTTACTTCTTGAGAAGCAAAGTATTGTATATATTTTTGATGTTCATGTTGATGAATATTTTTCTTCATCTTCCCTCCTTAAATTATTCTGGCAGGCAGGTTGTCTGAGAGCAAGGCCATAGGTCTTTTTTCTAATTTGTTTTCATTTAACCTTCATACCACTTTTAGGTTCTTTTACTTTTTTCTTTCTCTAAAATATCTAACAACAACAAATACATTTATGCCATATTTAATTTTATATTTTTGACAAAATTGTGTGTATTTTCTCTTTTAAAAACAGTTTAACTGGAGATGACAGAATCATTAATTTCAGTTAGCATCTATATGCAGCTGATATTTATATTTTGCCCTTTTGAAATTCCAGGCAGACATTACACTCTCCACCCCTCTTATTTGGACATCCCATTCTTTTTTTTCAAATTTCCTTAAGAGAACTAATACCCTTTCAGTCACTCAGTTTTGAATTCTCATCATTCTTAACTCTTTATTCTCTTTTCTAAGTCCCTCACAAGCATTCATTAGACTTCCAAATCTTGTTGATTATCTGATAATATCTCTCATATCTATCTTTTGTTTTCCAGTCACACAACTACCAATTTACACCAGGCCTTTATCTTCTATTACAAACTATTACAATAGCCTCCAAAGGTTTTTTTTTTTCTTTTTTCCTTGCTTCCAGTCCTTCTCTTTTCTAAAATATCTACATATATTTCCCTAAATGACATTCTTAAAGTTGGACTCTAACCATTTCACTCTCTTGCTCAGAAGCTATTGACTCATTTTTTTGCCTATAGGAGCCAATGAGAACTCCTTTGGCATTGAAAAGATCTTTTATACTATGGCTCCAACTTCTTTTCAGGCTTAGTAAAGATTTCCCCCTTCATGTTTTCTACATTCCAATCATCTGGGTTGACTTGTACTTCCTTATATGCAATATGTCATTTCTTTTATTTGTGGCACTGAGTAGACTGGCCCACATGCCTGAAATATATTCACTTTTCATTTCCTCCTATTGAAATCTTTTGATGCCTTCTAAGAGTGGGGAGGGGATGCAGAGAGACTAGAGTGATGGTGGTTAATGTCTTCTCCTGATCAAACAGGTAATATCTAAATTCAGGTCATTGTCTTTAGAATCAGTGTTTTTTTCCCTCACTGTACCATATTGCTTTGTCCAGGTTTTCCCTCAATAAAATGCAAACTCCTTGAAAGCAGAAACTCTCATTGTATAATCAGAACTTGACAGTGGAGAGTGCTGGGTGTGATTTTTGGAAAATATCTCTTCCTAAGTGCAAATCTGGCCTCAGATAATTTAATTGTGTGAGCCTAGGCAAGTTGCTTAACCTCAGTTTCCTTACCTGTAAAATGAACTGGGAAAGGAAATGGCAAACCACTACAGTATCTTTGCGAAGAAGATCCTGAATAGGGATATTACAAGTTAGACATGACTGAAATGACTGAATAAGAACAACCCCATAACCTAGAATAGTACCTTGCTATGTGCTGCACAAGACTGTTTATTGATTGATTGCCTGAAATTTCATTTAATGTTTTTTCTTAGGGAGCCTGAGGAGATATTTTCATATGCCAACATTTATATTAAAGGAATTAGGTAATTCATTTAGACTACTAAATGATTATTCTTTATAATAGAATTATAAATATAGTACTTATTAGCCTTATTACCTTTATTTGAATTTAAAACTAATCACAGTTATATGCCAAGACCAAACCTAGAAATTGAGAAGGCTGAATGGTCATTATTAATTTGATTTGTTTAGTTTGTATAGAACTACCTACATTTGGTTAAAACTCTCAATTCACAAGAAGCAGATATAATATATTTCATGTGAAGCATATTAAGTGTTAAGAGATTTTTTTCAAGGGTCTCCTCATGACTTAGTTGTTTAATTGGCACTCCAAAACAGAACTCAGAGCTCTTTTGTAAGTGTGCTTTTCAAAAATATTACTATTTATTGGTTTTACATATAATGTGAAATACTATACACATATCTCATTTGATTGTCACAACACTGTGACAATGATACTATTATCTCCATTTTACCATTGAAGAAATTGAGGTAGACAGTAAGTTTAAGTAACTTATCCATGAATACACATCTAGTAAGTGTCTGAGACTGAATAATGCTGATATGCATTGATAGAAGAAGGTGCTAAATAGGAGATCATAACATATGAAATCACAGATTTGACTTTAAGAAGTAAAAAGAAATCAAATACTGAAAAGAAGAAGTCATTCTTGCTTTGTCTGTATATTTATTAGGAAAACTTCTGGTATTTTTCCTTTGAAAATAATGCTGACTTTGGTTTTAGATATGTAATTTCCATCATATTGAAATGGTCTTTTTCTCTCATTGAGCTTTTGTTGCATCTAATTATATAAATGTGGTTTTGTTTGTTTCTGTCTTAATTTGATTAATCATTTTAATAGTTTTCTTAATATTGAATGACCCTTGCCTCTATAGTAGCATAAATCTAATTTGGTCATATTGAATATTTTTTTGATGTATTGTTATAGTCGTTTTGCAAGGATTTCACTTACAATTTTGGCATCAATAGTTATTTGTGACCTTGTTTATAGCTTTTTCGTATATTACTTTATTAGTCACTGGTTTAGTTATTAGGATCACATTAATCTTGTAAAGGGGGTTTATTCAAGTGCTCTCTTCCTCAGTTTTTGAGAATAATTTGACATTTAAAATATTTGATAGAATTCAGTTGTATACATGTCTGGAGAAGAAATTTTCTTTAGTATTTTCAATTTCATTTTCTGAAATGAGGTTATTTACAACATTTTTATTTGAGTGTTTATATTTTTGTAATGTCAGTGCAGGGTTTCTTAACTTGTTTTTCAGGAACTTTAAAAATGTTTTTGATAACTGTATTTTGATACATTGGTTTCTTTAATAATACCATACATTAAATCCATAAAATATTATTCATTTAAAAACATTACTCTCAAGAGAAGTACATAGTCTTCACTGAATTGCCAAAAGGGGTTCATGACAAAAAATTTATGAACCCCTATAATAATTTCCTCTCTTTGACACTTTTTTTTGTTCTAAGATTGAAAATGGCAGCTAAGAACAAGGCACTAACATAATCACTATCCCTAACTTAGATTAAAAGTAAAAGGTGTGTGGGAAACAAAGACAATCATTGATACACATATTAAAATAATTGCTACCATGACTTTCCCTAGTTACCATGGAATATGTCTTTTGAGTTTCTCCTAATGTAATCTATTCCCATCAAAATTTTTACCATTAAGTTTTTAGATTTTTCTAGCCATAGTATATACTCTGAGATTGGAAACAAGTTGTTGGAAACAATGAATATTTATCTGGGACAAATAAGGGCATGGATGAAACGTGGGATAAACTATGTTTTGGGAAATGTTAAAGCAAAATGGAAGAATTCAATTCACTATTTACTAAAATTTAAAAATGGTTACAAATGAGATCTGAATTTCCCAAAAATCTTAGTGCACTTTTAAACTTTAGTGGTCTAAAACTACATGAAGACATTTTGAAGATCCTGGATTTTTAATGTATATTTTAGTTCATATTTAAAATATTTGATGCTTTTTCCTTCCATCCCTCCCTTCCTGTCTCATTCCTTTCTCTTTCTCTCTCCCTCCTTTTCTTTCTCTCTCTTTTCTCTCCTCCCTTCTTCTTCCTTCCCTTACTTTTTTTCTCCTTTTCTCTCTTCCCTCTATGACCTTCCCTGTTTTTCTCTTTCAAATGGATCTTTTTGAATGTTTTTTTCTGAATAAAGCTTCAGAATTTAGTAATCTTAATTCTTTAGCACACTAAATTTTATATACAACATCATAAATATTCCATCATTGTTTAAAAATTGCAAAATTTGAGGGAAATAATAAATAACTTGGAGCTAAAATGTTTAAGACATGTTGATGTGGGATTTCAGGAGAGCTAAAATAAATATTACTTTCACTAAAACAAATTATTTTAAAGCCTTTTAAAACATGCAGCCACAGAATTCCTTTTTGCACAAACTTTAATTACCAATTTACCTATTTTCATAGCCATCTTTAGCTTTAATCTTAACATGACAGTTTCATTGCTACATGTCTGACTCCTATAATTTGACTTATAGAGAGCAGACCAAGAGGGAATAAACTCAAACTCTAGCAGGATAATAGACAAAAGGAACAATTTCCTGAGACAATAAAGCTGAACTGTATTACTAAGGAATTAAATAAAAAAAACTCTTTCCCTGGAGTTCCTGAAAGAAGAGAAAACCCATCTTGTTGGAAGGTCTAACATTTTGTTTTTTGACAATTAGGTGGTAAGCTGATGTTTACTGGCCCAGGACCCATTGAGCTCCATGCTCACCATATCCTTGTGTCACATGGTGGTGTGTTCCAAATAGGATCCGAGAATGAACCTTACCATGGCAAAGCTCTGATTCACCTCCATGGGAATTCTCCTTCCACCACCTTCTTTCCATATGGAGCCAAATTTCTCGCTGTGAGGAATGGGACACTGTCTCTGCATGGTGAGTCAAACCAGCAAGCAGCAGAATTTGTGTGGTAGAGATTTTACTTTTGGTCTGAATTGTGATTTCATCTGTCTTCATATTCCCTTCCTAGGAGAGACTCACCCCACTAAAGCTTATTGGCTTTGTTTTAGAGTTCTCTGGAGGCACTGAGAAGTTAATTGACATCACATACCTAGCTAGTATGTCTCATAAGCAAGACTTAAATCACAGTGTCCCAACTGAGGCAATTTCTCCAGCCATCACTTGTGCTGGACATATGCCTGTTAAATCTGAGTATACTGGGAAATATTATTAGTGAATCCTCTGCTTGCTAAATGATGTGGAAGAAAGGCCAGTCTGGTTTCAGCATGGGGCTATTCCTTTAAACCAGATAATATCTCTGTGTTGTCATTATTACTTACATCTGTGAGCCTCAGGCAGCTCCCTAGGATTTATCTACTATCTCTGATCTTCAATGGTGGAGAGAGTTCCCCCTTACTGATGAAACCATAGAACCTTTGCTATCATGATTATTTAATACTTATCGATTCTTTCCTACTTTTATAACTCAGCTGCAAACCGGTCATAGAGAGGCCTCTGTTTTAATTTTGACTACCCCTTCCAATGTGCTGAGAAGGTTATTTCCAGAGATCAAAGAAAGGAGTTAGGATCAATCAATTTACAGGCATTTATTAAGCACCTACTATAGTTTTGGCACTGTGGATACAAATACAACCATGACGAACTACATGTAATTTTCTGTACCCTACAATACCTCAATCTGGCCTTTGATCAACAGATACAACTTCCTCCAACTTTCTAAAATGGAAGTTTTTCCTTTAGTTTGTTAAAAAAATTAATTGGAAATCTTTTAAATGGTAGAAGTTGCAAAGAAGTAAAATTTATACTTGATATAAAACCAGCCTTCTGTTAGGATTATTAGGTGAGAACTCAGGTTGTCTGGACAATGACAAGGTGAGAATTCAGGTTGTCTGGACGATTACAAGGTGAGAACTCAGGTTGACTTGACAGTTCTCTGGCTCAGACCTTTGGGAGTTTACATCTCTAAGAGGAACAAGCTCATTGGTTGGAGTACTTCTTGGAAGCCCTTGCATTATCCCACGCCCATTCTCTGGGAGGATAAAAGAGGCAACATTGGGCCTGGACAAGCAGTCTGGACTGGGGAAGGACAAGAGCTGGAGGAGATTCAGAGCCAGGATTCAGGAAGAAGAAGAGGCTGGCTGGAGGCTCCAGAAGCCTCCCAAGAAACCTGCTCATAGAGGAAAAGATTATACAGAAAAGAAACCTCCTCCCAAAGAAGGATCACAACATACAGCCTTCCAAACAATTAGAACCAGATTAGATCCAATTAGCCAGAACTTTATGGAAGGTGGAGAAATTGAGACTTTGTTTAAAGTGCCAGATATCAGGGATTATGCTTTCCCATGTTTTAATAAAATTCAGTTTTGTACCATACAGAGTCTATGTACCAGCTTGATCACGTTCTATTCCTCTCCTACTTATAGTGGCCTATGCCTCCAAGGGAATATTACCTTGCTTCTTCTATCATCTTCTACCCACTAACCTCTTATTTGTGCTCCATGTCATCCCCCTGCCTCAGCTCCAGATTATTCCTTAGGTTTGGAGGGTCCAGAGATGTTCTACAGGAATTGGATTTTTGGAGAGAGAGATATTCCTCCATGACTTCAAGTGGCCCAATTCCCAATTCAGTAGTAGCTTTAGGGTGTCCTAGGGTCTGTATTTTTACTCCCATTGAGTCTTATTTCCTGACTTCTTTCTTTATTTATTCCCCCCATCCTTAGCCCGTGTGTTAGAATTTTTAGGAAGAGGTCATGGTGATGCTCTTATTATTCTATAATGCTTTATATACAGTATGCTCTTTGATCTTATCCTTTAGTTGAGTAGTTCATCTCATTTTGCGAAAAGGAAATTGAAAGTTATAAAGATAAATTGATTTGTCCAAATTCCATACTTCTAGGAGCTTCTTCTGAGGAGAGAGTAGGGTAGAGCTGGGTCATTTGAGGATGGGTACAGTTAGTCTCAGTGAAAGTTAATCTACAAATCCCTCCCCCACCCCCAGAGTCTATTTTGGATCTTTGAATCCCAAACTAGTCTTTAAACTCAGATCTTCTGACTCCCAAGTCCAGTGTTTTTGTCAGCACAACATTATTTTTCTTGTGATGTTAGATACATTTATAGAGTGCTAGGAAACCAACAGATGGGAAAGAATAAGGAAGTGAGTGCTTAATATAAAAGTTTGACAGTTTATATATAGATCATTAGGAACAACATTCATTTTAGTACTGTAAAATGTCTATCTTTAAGTCCTCAAAACCCTTTGCTTTATTGTCAGTCATAGGTCAAATCATTCAAGACAAAAGCTTTCTCAGTGAACAGATGTTTAATGATCACATTGTAGGATCACTGTTTTCACTTCCCTAATTCTCTTTTTTTTGTGTTCTTATCACCTAGGTTTTCATATGATCTTTAAGTCCAGTAATTTTGAAGAATTCTTCTTCTCAATTATTTTGAGAGCAATACCTTGGGTTTTGAATTTGGGATTAACAAACCACTTAGGTAAACAGAATTTATAGGCTGCTTTTAAAGCTGGATAATAAAGATGAATGGGCATAAGATCAGAGTATCAGTAAGGATTTCTATACCTCTCCATCATGCTTTTTCCATCCTTGTACATGTGGAAAACTTCCCTTGTCTCTATCCAAAAGTCTAAGGATATGTGATATAAATATATTAAAAGTACCTCAAGGGAAGGGACCCTCTCTTAAATTAGGGATCTCTTACAGCAAGTAATACAAATGCCTTGCATATAATTGGTACCTAATCAGTATTTACTAATGGCTGATTGAAATTGCCATTAGTGGCAGCATTGTTACACTAACTACTTGGTGCCATCAAAACGCAGTGTTACTAGTTATGAAGATGTTAGTCAAAATGAGCAGTTTGTAAAATGAACAGTTTCTTCTCTCTTTGTTGCCTGGGATCATTGCTTACCCTGACATTTTTGATACAATCCAATGAATTACCTGGTACAATTGGGAGCATCTAATTAGGTACCATTGACTCTACACGGATGATCACTGTCCTAAGGAGTACTTTATATATATATATTTATTTTGCTGGAATTTAAAATCCAAATAAAAATATTAATAACTCATAGTGCTTTACAATTTAGAAGGACCTTTTTTTTTTTTTTAAACAATAACTCCTTGGGATAGGTAAAACAAAATTTTGAGATGTGAAAACAGAATGTAGTTGATTTGCTTATAATTACTAGGCTAGGAAATTGGAGATCTGGGTCTCCATTTCTGGTCTTCTGTCTTTCCTTTCCCCATGCTATCTCTTTGTTTAAGGATGAAATTTATCCTTTATATCTACTAGAGAGTAATTCTCACAATTTCTCCCTCCATTTTAATGAATAGGCATAGGAAATGGACCTGTGGAAAACTTGTAGATTATTGAAAATCTTTTACCAATGCACCTTATACACTATTTTTTTGCATTAGAGAATTGCCTAAAGAACTGCAAGGTCATATAACTTGTCCACTGATGTTAGGTTCTTACTAAGTGCTAATGAGATAATGAGATATTAGGTTCTTACTAAGTGCTAAGTCGGTACTTAACAATTCTCTAGTTCCGGCCTTTACTGGGAGTTTCACTTGTGAATTCCTGGGGAAGAGCTTGCATGCTTAGGAGGAGCAAGTTCATTGGTTGAAGTAATTTTTCCCAGAAGCCCTTGCATTGTCCTACGCCCATTCTCTAGGAGGATAAAAGAGGGCAGCTCTGGAGGAAAGAGAGTTTTTGTCTGGACCACACTTGAGGCTGCTCTCTGCAGGAAGGGAAGTCGGCTCTCTACAGGAAGAAGAATCTGTCCCACAGATTTGAGTTGACACAGCAGATCTCCTCCCAGAGAGTGATTGGCAGTTTCTGGAGACAACAGCGTGTTACACACTGACACACAGGATGTTTCAGAGGCAGGAACTGAATTTAGGGCCTCCTGGATTCACAAGTGGTTTTTTGCCCATAATACACACTAACAACTTCACCTCATTCCACTTTTTGGTAAATAACAATAAAGATCGACAAAATAACAATAATAAAAATTACATTTTGAAATTTATTCTAATGCCTTTTCATTGATATCTTTTGTTTTTTCATCTTAATTTCCAAATATATGCTTTCCCCTCTCTGCCTCCATAACTATTTCTTAAAGCAAAGAAAGGAAAAGTAGAGGGAAAAAGTAGTATAGCAAAACTTACAAAAACATCATTTGAGTCTGACAATATTTGAACTCTACCACAAATAACGGTCCCCAAATTTTTGCTTGTATATGTGTTTCCAATATCCACTGTTCTTTATAAGCATCTATGTACTTAAAACACTCTGGAAAGGAAAGCTCAACAGAGATGGCTTACAATCAATAGTAGGCAATAAAAGCAAGTCATCTCCTCCCCTCATCCCCTCCCCCTAAATACATGTCTAGGTTTGTGAAATTAAAAATAGATATTGCTACTTGACAATCACGGTGGTGGTTCTGGCAGCTACAAGCAGAGAGGGCTACTAATATTTTTCTTCCTAGCTCCTTTTCTACTTTCCCTGGGGCCATATTGCTAGCAACTACATAAGAAATTGCCCAGGGCCCCATATGGGAGGAACTAAGAATTCAGTGATACAAAAGAGCAGTAATATAGAAGACAGGTGAATGCAAATATTTTCGTGCCTAATGTATAGATACTTGTGTTATTTATTTGGATGGTCTGTGATTAAGAGGCACACGTGTTCTGTGAAAGAGATACTTTATTTTATTTGAATAATTGAATAATTATTATTGAATTTATTGAATAATTATAGAATCAGAAGGTATACCAGTTGAGTAATCCAATTTTCATTTATTACTGCAAGAGCAGATCATCATCCAAGTTCAAGTCAACAAGTCTTTATTAAAGGCTTATTAATGACCCTGAGGAAGTTACTTAACCCATATTCATCTTAATACACTGGAAAAGTAAATGGCAAACCACTTCAGTATTCTTGCCAAGAAAACCCTGTAGACAGGCATGTATGGTTCATGGGGTCAAGAAGTGTCAAGTCAGAGAAGACATAATGACTGAACCATTGTGTGCCAGGTAGAAAATGGAAAAACAAAGAAAGGGAAGAAACAGTCCTTGCTCTCAAGGGGTTCACTATCTAATGGGGGAAGTAAAATGCCAACTACTTTGTACAAATAGGACAAATTGCATATAATCATCAGAGAGAAAGCAATAGAAATAAGGAAATTCAGAAAAGACTTTTCTGAGGAAGATAGGATTTTATCTGGGATCTGAAGGAAGCCAGGGAATCTTGAAGGCAGAGATAGGGATTCAGATAATTACAGGAAGGGGCGAATAGCCAGAGAAAATACCTAGAGTTAAAAGTTGTAGCATATTGTATGAGGGACAGTTTGAAAGCCTTTGTTATTGGATCTCAGAGTACATAAAAGGGAGTAAATCATAAAAAGACTAGAACAGGGAAGGGAGCAAGGTATGAAAGACGTTGAATGCCAAACAGGAAAGTTTTGCATTTGATTCTGGAGTTGATAGTATGTCAATGGATTTTACTGAAAAGAGATACGTCTGGATGACATATTTAGAATCCTGCTTTAGAAAGATTAATTTGACAGCTGAGTGAAGGATGAATCGAAATTGGAAGAGAGAAGGTAAAAAAAAAAAGATCCCACCTCTTTGATAACCTGCAGTATCATTTATTCCTAACTCTTTTTGGAATTTCTTTGGTCTCTTGGATAGCACATCCAGAATAATTATGGTTTATGAATTTAGGGGAAAGAATGATTCACTATTGTCCAATATGCAAAGAAATATTATGATCCCATGTCTCCCTCTCAAATTCCAAAAGGACATCTAGGGAGGCTTTCTGGAAGAACCTGTCTTTAAGCTGTGCCCTGAATAACAGAATATATATGAGAACCTAAGAACATGTGAGGGACAGGAAATAAGTGTTCTGTGAGATCCAAGGAAAAAGAAAAAAATACTGGGAAGAGAAGGAATGTTAAAGAAGGTTTCTTGGTGGAGGTAGTATTTAAATTGAATCTTAAAGCACAAAAAGAATATAAATACAAGGAAATATGAAGAGGGAGAAGTATTATTGGTATATACAAAATATGTGCAAAATTTAATGTTATCTTTTATTTTGCTAGGGTTAGATTTTGTTTGTGTGACATCATATCAGTGGTTTGGGGTGAGATGCCTGTTTTCATTAAGGAGCCCCTGCCCTCTGCTCACATGTACTCGGATAAGTCCTGGGTGAGCTTGGTCTCCAAAGAGAGGGAGCAACCTTTTTTTTTTTTTTTTTTAATTGTCTCTGGTTTTCTATATGTTTTTTCTATATTCCCACTCCTGACCCCAGAGGGAAATCACGTAAGCTAACATTTGGTTCAAGTCTAGAGAGTCTCCAAAAGGGATTGTAGGATGTGTGTAAGTGTGAGACACACACACACACACACACACACACACACACACAGAGAGAGAGAGAGAGAGAGAGAGAGAGAGAGAGAGAGAGAGAGAGAGAGAGAGAGAGTTGGGAACACAATATGTAACTTTTACCTCTGGTAAAGTTTTTCTTCTCTTCTTGTGACGAGGATGATGGTGAAGCCAGAAAATCAGAAAACATAGGAGCTGTCCTTTGCTCTTGCCAATTCCATTCCTTACTTATGCACAAGGCATAGAGCAATCATTCTCTATGAGTGACGAAATTCTTGTGCAAATTGCTTGATTCTCTGATTTTATATCATCAAAAAAATTCTTTCTGGCCAGTTATTCAAGGTACAAAATAGATAGTGTATAGGATTGCATTTTCTTCACCAAAAAAACAAACAAACAAAAAAAAAAAAAAAACAACTGCCTTAAAGAGAGCACTCATAAGTATCCTTTGACAAAAATTTAAAATATGAAACTGTAACTCATATTATATTCTCACAGATGGATATGAAATATAAAACATTTTGTGGGACTTTTCCTTTTCACCTTCACCTTGAGTTGGCACTACTGTGTGAACAGCTATTCAAGCCAGGGCATGGATTGGGTTTATTCTGCTATTAATGGACATCTTCTTTAAGAGACACTGTAGTAAAAAGCATGTGGGTGGTACAGTGACTAGAGCTCTGGAGGCCAGAGGGCTTGAATTCAAATCCAACCAACTTGACATTTATTAGCTATGTGACTCCAGGCAAGTCATTTAACCCCAATTACCTTCAAAAGAAAAGAAATAGACATTGTAGTATCTACAGAAAACTCCTTCTGCTGTCAATTAGTACTGATTGAGGAAGCCAAGTACTCTTAAATTCACTAGATAATCTATAGATTCAAAAAGTTGATCTCTTAGTATTGTTAATTGGTCATTTGTATTTAGGGAAATAAACTTCAGCAGAAGAGACACTAGGCCCCAAGGTCAAGGCTGAATATCATCTAACCCAAAAGTTAGCCAAAACTTAGCATAGCACTGGGGTATAGTACATGCTTAATAGGTGCTAGCTGATTGACATATACTTGCTGTTATGGGAAAGAAGGCAGTTGTCATAGCTATAGATAGTGGGGAAGGAAATAAGGATTCTTCCCTCCTTACACTTAGCAGATAGGAAGGAAGGGCCCTGGAGGGTAGAGTCACTTCTTTTAAGGGCAATGGATTGGGCTAATGTACCTGGCTTAGTGGCAAATCCCCTTTGACAGTCTAACCAGGTAACAGTGGAAGGACAAGAACAGTAACCAAAAAAATATCTGGTTGTATTTGCTCTTTAGCAAAGGACAAGAAACTCCTGTCCATGTATCTATCTTTAATTTGCTTAGAGTCAACTAAAATTTTCTTCTTCAAAGAAACAGACTTCTTTGTTTCTGAGTTCTTGAGTTAACTTAGATTCTTCTTCCACCAACTAGAAAACACCTTTTGATTGAAATCAGTTTTCTTGGATGGAAAAAAAAATCCTCACTCTTGATTCATTTACTCCTCAGCAGCATATAAAGACCATTCCCGAGCATGGCTGTAATCAGGACTTCTTGGAAACTCTTTATGTAGCCCACAACATAGCCAGAAGCAGAGAAATGCCCAATGAAATGAAGGTTAGAGGCCTTTAGCTGGCATCTTATCCCTCACATCAAACAGAACTGTTTCTGACTGTTTCTAATTTAGCCCCAGCTTGAGTTATATGGAACTGCACAAATTGGAGTGCATGTCAGCATTGTTGTTTTTCCCACCTTCTCCCTCCTTCCATTCCCTCATCCCTAATACTCAGTCCTCTCACCCCTCTCCCTTCAGAATATCTAATCATAGATTAAAATCACTAAACAAATATGCTTTGAACTGTTCAGCTCACAGAGAGGATGGAGTTAAGCCAGATTTAAATTTATTTTCCTCTTTTTTCTTTCCTTCTTTCTCTTTCTTCTTTCCTTCCTTCTTTCTTCTTTCCTCCCTCTTTTTATTTTTTTCTTTCCTTCTTTCCTTTCTTTGCTTTTCTCTTTACTTCTACTTCCTCTCCTTCTCTTCCTTTTTCTGTCTTTTACTTCCTCCCATCCTTTGCCTGCCTCCTTTCTTTGCTCCTTTATGTTTCTATTTCCTTTTCCTTTCTTCTTTCCTTTTCCTATTTCCTTTCATTTCTTTATAGATCTCTCCTCCCCTTTTTTTTTGCTTTTTCCTTTCCTTCCCTTTCCTATTTTTTTCCTTCCCATATTTTCCCCTTAACTTTCTCTTCTTCCTTCCTCTTTTTTCTTTGCCTTTCCCTTCTTTGTTGACCTTCTTTCCCTCTTTTCCCTCCCTTCTGTGAGGGACTCCTCCTATCTCTTCCTTTTCCCTGTTTTGGTATGGTTTAAGATAGGGAGTGTTCTATAGCCATGGTTGAGTTCAGTTTGCTTAGTAAGTTCTGTCAACTACTCACAGTGATATGTTAATATGACTAAAAAGTCCTAGAATTCCATGTGAATGGCAGTTTGGTGCTTAGGTAGCTGGAGTCAATGGGGAAATTTCACAGTTGCCTTTGGCTTTAGCCAACCTGACTGCCAATCAGGGTGCACCACCCATAAACTGGCTGCCATTCACATGTCATTTTTAAAGGGGGTTGCCATCAGCTGGGGCAACTTGAATTTTTGACAATGTAATTATGGTTCTTGCTTCCACAGTGGGAGTCTGAGCAGGATTGAGGGGGTTTTTATTGATTGTTCAGAAGGGAAATTTATCAATGTCTTCTGTTCCATTCCCATTACCTCCCTGAGAAAGTTGCCTGACAGTTTCCTAGGAGAAAATGAGCTTCCTGGCCTTGTCTGGATTCCTGCATTTGTCCTTTTCAGAAAATTAAAAGATACTGAAGTCAAGTGCAGGTTGAAAGTTTTTGAGAAAAAGAATAGGGAGGGGTTGAAAGCAAGGGTAACATAGTAATCTTGAGTACGAGAAGTACAGAAGAGATAAGAGGACAAGGAAAATGTATACACAGCAGATGGTTGAGTGCTTAATTTTATCCTGAGCTGTTAGGAATATCTGTTAAAATGTCTCAGATCTTATATTCAATTCATATCCTTCCTATAAGAAAATAGGCCTTATAGATAATTCTGTCACTACCAGAGACTTTGGAATGGAGAAGTAGATTCAAATCCTGCCTCCAATGGTCTTACCAGGTTTCAATAGATGAAATCATACTTGTGAAGAGATATGTTAGTGCCAGTCTTCTTATTAACATATGTTAAAAAAAAAAGAGAGAGAGATGGCTTATTGAACTGGAGAGATAACTGACTTTAGAATTAAGAAGACCCAACTTCAAGTGTTTCCTTTGATGCATACTAGTTGACTTTGTACAAGACACTGAACTTATCAGTGCTTTAGAACAATAATGTTAAACTCAAATAGAAAAGGGGTTCACTTACTACATATAAACATTCCTGAAGGCTGCATGTTAACTTAGTTTGAAAATGTAATGCTATCTATGTTTAATTGCATTTTTACTTCTTTTATTAAATATTTTCCGATTAGATTTTCATCTGGTTGAGAGGCATTTAGAAATGAGCATTGTAAGCAGCCACCATATCCATGGATCCCCTGCTTGACACTTTGCTTCACATAATCATCATAAATTATCTTACAGAAAAGGAATTGATCTTTTTTGATAAAAAGGGTTTCCTCTTCTGGGAGTTTCCTATATCAATGAAATCAGAAGTCCAGGTCTTAACCTTATTAATATATACACTTATTCCTTCCACATCATGACTTTTCCCAGTAATTTTGATATATTATAAAGCATAAGAAATTAAATGGGAATTTTGGGAGAGAGTTTTGCAGAAGCCATAGATGGCATAGAAAAAGTTTAGAAACTCAAAAATCCATAAAGCATATGTATAGTATTGTATGATATCAATCTAAATTTTACAACATGATACTCTAATCACCCCATAAAAAAAAGAAAAAAAATCAGATTTTTTTCTCTGGTACAAAGAGAGGGCCAACATTTTTATGTAGATTTTCCAGATTGTGAAGGTACTATTTTTCTAACCCCAGTAATAAGAAAGGGATTATTGTGGTAAGAGAATATTTGCAAACCATATATGCTTTTAGCATGGTAAATATAGCTTTTATTTTTATAATGTGGAAAATGTTTATGAGGGATACAATGAATCTTGCAAAGATAACTCTTACATTTCCCAGTTTTTTCCCAGGATATTCTTTATGAGTCTCCCCCATTTGACCCGGGAATATATTCCCTAGAGCCTCTTATTTTAATTTCAGGTATCTTCTCTCCCCTCACTAAGCATCACCTTCACAGATCCATGATGTGCTTCTCAACCAAGAAAATAATTACCCATTTCTGTTCTCCCTTCAGAGTATCTCCTCCGGTTCCTATTGCATATCTACCCATTTCTTCAAGACTATGATCCTTCCTTCACATTCTGATCCTGAGGCTCTTCAGGCGAGCCATAGCAGAGATGTAGGCCTTGGGGAGGACCTCATCTCCCTAACCTCTCAGCTTAGGGCTGTAACTACCATCCCTCCATGACAGGCTTCCTGGGATGTTTCAAATTCATAAGTTGTGTTCATCCACTCTTCCCAAGGTTACTGAAACCTGGAGGCATAAATTCACAACTTATTATTTACTACAGTATGTATTCAGTTTGTGAGACTGAAATTTCTTATGCCGTTGGCTACTAGGAGGCTGGAGTTGAATAATACACAAAGGTATGATATTAAAATAAAGATCTAAGAGTATAGTTAAATATATATATGCATATATATATATATATTTAAAATGCAGAAGTAGGAGTATAGTTAAATTTGTTTTATATATATGTATATATAGAAATATGTATAAATATTTGTATATTTCTACTTGAACATTTTCTAGACTTTCAAAATTCTTTTTCCTTGTAAATTTAATTTTTCTTGATTAAGAACTCTCTCCTAGAAATTTTTCCCACCTTTACTTCAAAAAAATGTACACAAGTTCTTTCCTATTTTTCTTTGTTTTGTCTGATGATGGTGTTAGATAAACTCAAAATCCTGAAGGCATTCAAGCTATTCTAAACATCATGGGAAAATATTATAGTTGGATGTTAATAATTTAGAATTTGTTATCATTAGATCCAAACTAGGACAAAGTTTATTTTTGCATTAGGTATGAGAGCATCATGATATGATAGTAAGAGCTCTCATTGGTGTTGGAGACAGAAAGTTGGGGCTTATTAGCTGTGACATCCAGAACAATATCTACCTTATGAGATGATTTTATGGAAAAGACATTGAAAACATTTATATGCACACAGATATACAAATGTCTTAAAAGCTTCAAATTGTTCTAAGAATTTTGGAATACTAAATATGTAATTTTAAAATTATTCACTATAAATTAGGCCTAAACAACCCATTTGAAATATTATATATATATATATTATACACACACACATATATATATATATATATATATATATAAAATTGCTGATTAATTTATAATAAAACAAATATATCTAAGAAGAAATTTCATATGTTATATTTATTTTTATTATGAAATAGTTGATCATAAATTTTGTATATAAATACTATTTCAAGTATATTGTTTAAACCTAATTTATACAAAATGAATTTTAAAACTTTATCCTAATATACACATTAATGTTGCTAATCACAAAATAGTCTTAAATGTTCATTAAAATAAATTTATCAGTAACTCTACTTGAAAACATTTTGTTTGCATTTGTAATTCATCCATGTATTTGAAATGATTTAGGCTTTTCACTAATTTAGATTGAATTGCCCCCAAATTACTGCAAGGTAGTCATATTTTACTTCAACCTTTAAACCAGTGATTTTTCAAAACTTTATTTTTCTCCTGCCCCTTTGCCAGAGGGAAAGTCCTTGTAGACCACCTGCTATCACTTACTTCTGGAAAAAAAAACCATACTTTCACCATAGTTAATCAGAAGAATGGCTTTGCTTTTGATAAGACACCTATGAAATGTTATCTAAAGTTTTGTCATATACAAATTATTAATCCACGTGGAAATCAGAATATAATTATTGCTGGGTTCCATGGAGGGAGGGAATAAAACCAGATTCACACCAAAGATATGTAGCTCTACTTCGCATTTGTCTCTCCTTCTTTGTTCAGCATGGCTGGATTTTGGCTGCCAGTGGGGAGTGAGGCAGGAAGTGTGTAAGTAAAAATTCTGAGAAATGGCAACAAGGAGGTGGTTTCTCAGACACTGAACTCATAGAGTTAGAAAGAATCTAGCATTTCTCTTGGCTATGATAAAGCATAAACAATAAATAAGGAAGTGACTTTATAAAAAAAGATTTAATATAGCTTTCATTTAAATAGAAAATTCCTCATTGTTTTGAAAACATGACTTAATTCACATTAGTAATTAACATAATGGGCAATATGGAATTTAGGAATATATCTTTTGTAAAAAATGAGGCATATTGGTAGGAAAGAGCAGCCCATATGATACTAAATGGAGATTTTTATTTTTTTGTTTCTCTAATTTGGTAGCATTTCTCTCATTTTCTACTAATAGTCTTCTTTTCTACAAGATCCATGTTTTCTTTGGTAATCATTTATCTCCAACCATGTCTGGATTTGCTAGTCTCTCCCTCCCTCCCCCCTCCCCCCTTCTCTTTCTCTCCTTCCCTCCCCCCTCCCTTTCTCCCTCCCTCCCTTTCTCTCTCTCCCTCTCTCTGTCTCTGTCTCTCTATCTCTGTCTCTGTCTCTCTCTCTCTCTCTCTTTCTCTCTGTCTGTCTGTCTGTCTCTTTCTCTCTCTGTTTCTGTCTGTCTCTCTGTCTCTGTCTCTCTCTGTCTCTCTGTCTCTCTCTGTCTCTCTCTCTCTCTCTCTCTCTCTCTCTCTCTCTCTCTCTCTCTCTCTCTCTCTGTCTCTCTCTCTCTCTGTCTCTCTCTCTGTCAGAATAGTGGTGGCATTAGATAACCTTTGAAGATCACTTTGCTCAAGTTCCATGGGGATATCCCAAGGATTGATCAGGCTCTTCTTCTCTGCCCCTAAATTTATCAGTTAATGCTCTCAGAAAGAATGACTACATTATCATACAACCATTAAAAGGACAAAGCAAAATCCAACATACAACTCTCATATATTGCTGTTCAGTTCTTTTCTAGTTGTGTCAGACTTTTCATGAATTTATTTGCTATTTTCTTGGCAAAGACAATGGAGTAGTTTGCCATTTCCTTCTTCAACTCATTTTACAGATGAGGAAACTGAGACAAATAGTGTCCAAGGTCACATAGCTAGTAACTGTCTGAGGCTGGATTTGAATTCATGAAGATGTCTTCTTGACTCCAGGCCCACTACTTTCTCCACTGTGCCACTAATACAAACTGATTAGATTTATTGAAAAGCATGCATTAATAAAGATAGGAATTTTAGACTGCTGGGAGTGATTAATTTACTTATGATTCTGGATGAAGGACATATTTCTTTAGGTTATAAGATGTTTTTGGTTCTGTATCAGCTTACTTTATATGGATCCAGTACCACATGTCTTAGTCATGGGATGAATTTTGGGTTCTCTGTATATATAATAGCTGTTATATATATATACATATTATACTTAGGTAGTATCCATCCAGCTTCACATATACATATATATTTATACACATATAAATAACTATATATAATAGAGAAATAACTCTCTTTATATAATCTTAGTCCTTATATAAGGATTCCTTCAAGTGTTCTTGAAAATTTGAGCACTAGTTGGTCAGTGCTGATTGACCTTGTGTCTCAGATCTTGGACAGGTTTTTCTGCAGGTTGATTATCATGATTCTAGTCTTTTTGAAACCTATGATTGGTTGTTGATGAAACTGGGCCTTGCTACATATTCAAGATTCTCAGTGGCCTTGGACTTAAGCACTGGAGTTAAAAACGTATGAGAGGCTGCTTTTTGTAATCAGCCTAAAAATAACATGCAATTAGTGACATGGAGTCATTTTAGGTTAGGTAGTCTGCTTAGTTTGGATATTCCAAAATATCCTAAGAATGGCCTTGAAGGGGAACTATTGTTATCTAAGAGTGGTGGAAGCAGGGCAGAAAAGTCAAGAAATTTGAAAAAAAAGTTACCATTTTGATATTTAGGTTTATGGTGCTACAAGCAGCTTGGTTCAAACAAAACCATGAATTCTTTACATGCAACCAAAAAATATTGAAGCAATCACAATATATACTGAAGTTTCTTCTGTTTAGGAAAAACATCTCCCCAAATCAAGTTTGTACTGTTAGATAAGGTAAACAGTAAATGATAACAAAATAACAAAAGCGACAATATTGGCATGATAAATAATTTCTGCCTTGCTTCTAGAGGAAGAAATTAATACATTCAGTAACTCTGAGATGGGTTGTAGCAGTAATAATAAGACTGATGTTAAAAAAAGACTACCAAGATATTCATATGATTGTGTCAGAAGTCTATGTATCTGGGGCATTAGGTATTAAATTACTTTTTTATACTTTTGTAGTTTATAGCCACCAGATCTCAGGAACTGTTTATCTTATGAATTTGTATTGCCAGCACTTAATACAGTGGCACTTAAGAGGTGCTTAACATATCCATCCATCCATCCATCCATCCATCCATCCATCCATCCATCCATCCATCTTTTCACCTCAGATATCCTGCCAAAGCAGAAGATGGCACAGTAAGCTGTGAAAATGCCTATAGTTACTTTAATTCAGAGAGTAAAAACCAGGGCAGGGATTATATCTCAGTGTTCAGCTCTGTACTTATAAAAGTGTGGGCTGTGTACCACTTACTGACTCTTGAGAGTTCCTATGCAATTATGGGCTAAAATAAAACACAAAAACCATAATAAAATTTTAAAACATATTTTCTTATGCCAATTTGAATCTACAAACAAAAGCAGATAGTCATATCCAAAGTGATGCTTGTATATTTATTTAGTCAAACTTTGTGATAGTAATTAGGTGAAGTGATTTTTCATTACAAAAAGTTGAGAGCCCCTTTGTATGAGCTCTATATTTCCAAAATGTGGATAATCTTCCAGGTCTGTCAATGTGGCCTGAAGTTCTCATAGGAACAAGGAACAGATGTTCCATATGGTTCTAGTTGCATCCCGATAAGACTACTTCCTGGGTATTTTGACCTTTCTACTTTGATTCTTTCTGGCAACCTGTTTTGTAATGAAGGAGTGAAAAGAGAACCTGATTGGATAAGGGATGGGGGAAGGAAAAGAGGGGAAAGCCAGTTAATTTTACTTTTTGTACCTCCAGAAAAGGCTCACAGGATTTTGGATGAAGGCCTTTGAAAGAAAGCATGAATTGTTAAAACATCCAAATGAATTTTCTTAGCCTTGGCCCGAGCCCCACTGCCAAGGGAAATGAGGATTCCAATTCTCAGTGACGGGAGCAGAGTTCTGTGCCTAATTCCCTTTCATCACGGGTACTGGAAATTTACACTGATCAGTTGTGGATGTAGCCAGCTGATCTGAGCATTTAAATGATTGCTCCAGCCTGCATTCTCCTTCCTGCAGGCATACATTCCCTGTTTCACTCGGTAGCACCAGAGATTAACTGGCAATGATGCAAAAGGCTCACAGCTGCATGCAGATAACACCGAGCACACACAAGCTTTGCCTTGCCAGGGTTTCGCTCCCATCCAGGTAGAAGGTATCATAGCTGGTGGCTCTCAGTGGTACAGGGAAATGATACATTTTAAATGCTCTACACTTTCATTGGTCTATCAGATCATCTTATGTTCATGCTTTAGCTGTTCCTAATGTCACATTCAGATCTTCAGAAGTAACATACTTTTATTAAGCAAACATCCTAATTGTTATCTAATAATAGGTTACAAAGTATCTGTATATGGGCATTGTAAGAAATATTAGAGGAAAATGTAAAATGATTCTCTTGTGCTTCAAAAATTCGTATGTAAAAAAATTGTTTGCACTTCAGCTTAATTGAGTTATAAATTCCCAGTTTAGGATCACACATGTGTATGAACAAAACCCTTTTGGACAAACTGATTTTGTTGTACTTAAGACTCCCAATAGTCATGAATCTTTGGGATAAGGGGATACTCAGTTTCTCTTATTTTGGCTGCCAGCAGTGCTGAGAATAGAACATTGCTGCAGAAAAATATGCCCATGGATAATCTGGCTAAAACTCAAATCCCAGGTAATATCAGCATTGGTCAACAGGGAATAGTTAGTACTTAATCTTGTTAAGAATGAATAGAAATGTTCAAAGTTTGTATCCCTATGGTAATGCTATTCATAGCTAGCAATGAGTAGTAGTTACTAAAGACTCCAAATATGCAAGGGACCTTCCTGTCAGTGTGCTTAATGAGCAAATCCTTTTCCTGTTCTCTTTATCAATCTTTAGGGGACTAGAAAAGACCTCTTTGTGCATTAAGCAAGATTGATATTGACTATACCTCTTTGCTGAAAGCTAAATTAACCAATGACTAATGTTGAATTAAGCTTTATTGATGTACACACACAAATATGTATATTACAGTCTACAAGGAGCTCCCTACCCCTATATGGGGAATATGTGTGTATATATACATTATGCATACACAAGTGTGCATGCATGCATATGTATACACACATATACATATATATATATATATATATAATTGTAGGAAACCATATGCTGATACATAGAAATATGTATATTATGTGTGTGTGTGTGTGTTTGTGTCTATCTATCTATATCTATATACTTTGTGACCTTGGACAAGTCAACCTCTCAGTGCTCTAGTCAATCAAAACAAATTTACATGTTGTCCATATCCTGAAAAAAAAAAGTCTCATTTTGCGTTCTCAATTCTAAACCCTTCTATTAAGAGATGGGTAACATGTTTCATTGATCGTTTGGAACTTCACTGGTCATTGCACTGATAAGAAATTAGCATAATACTATTCCATTATATTTCTATACCATAATCTATTTATCCATTCTTCAATTTATTTGTTTATTCTTTTGTTTTACATCTACAGCTTTTCAGAACTTGACCTTTCCTTCCTTTCCAATATTCTTGAATTCTCTTCTCTTCTACTTTCTCAAATTTTCAATTCCATTGGTCTACTCTGCCCCCAGAATACTTCATGCCCCATCTCTGTGTCTTTTCCTTGGCTATTTTTGTTTTTGGAATGCTTTACTTCTCAACTCCTGTCATTTAGAATTTCTGGATCCCTATGAAGACTCAGCTCAAATACCACTTCTTCTAAGAGGTCTTTCCTAGTCCCCTAAGCTAATAGTTCCATCTGTTTTAAGGATAATTTCCATCTACTCTACATTTATCTACTATGTATTTTGATTTACTTATGGGTTTTTTTCCTTCCACTAAAAACTCTTTGGGAGCAAGGATTATTTTTGTTTCTTTGTATCCTCAGTACATTCTGACACATAGAAAATAATTAATGTTTTTAATAAACTTTTTCATGTTTTAATAGAGATTTAATTGAATAGAAATGATTATAAGATTTGTACAGCATTTTTACTATATATAATGAGTTTTTGAATCTCTATTCCCTTCCTCCCTATGAAGATATGGATATCTCTAGATATTATGTGATTTGTTCAAAAGAACAGTTATTAGCAAAGCTAGAGTTGGAATTCAGTTCTACATGGTCTTTATCAAATGACTTCCCCAATACTTTAAGCTATTGACTGTGGCAATAGTCAAAAAAGATTATCAATGGTACCTTTTTAACCACATTAAATAACTTCCCAAGCCCAGCCCCTAAAAGGCACATATGTTTTTAAAAATTGTTCCCCTTCTGGACATTGGTGAGATCAATTTCATAAACCATAATATTTATATAGCACTTTAAGATTCACTATATATTATCTAATTATATTCTTATAACCCTCAGAAATAGGGGCTATTAGATGAGGAAACTGAGGTAGAGTGAAGCAAACTGACATGCCCAGAATTATACAAGTAGTAAATGTTTAAGTCATAATTATGATCTTTCCAATTTCAGTTTCAGAAAATGAAAATCTTTCCAATGCCAGGTCCAGAACTTTATCCACTGAATCATTTAGCTATGAAAAATAAGAAGCTGATTCAATATATATGATTAAAAATAATTTCTAGGTCTTTTGGTATTTTTCCCAATGTCTCCTCTTAGGACAAATAACTTTAAAATTTTCGTACATATATAGGTTATTTTTGTTTTCACCAGATTGTTCTGAAGACCACAACAGTTATTCCTCTTCATCAAAGGTTGTTGGCTTTTCATGATTCCAGATCAGATTGGTTGAGGTTAGGGATAGATTGAATTTAAAGGTTGAATGTGGGTAGATGCCCACTCTGCTCAGAAAATGTTGAATCAATTTAAAAAGTTGTTGTTGTACAATGTTCTTTTCTTTTTCCCTGCTTCAATTCAGTAGATTTGGTTCTTCAGGCATGGGCAATTATGAATGGATGACACTGATATGCTTGAACAATAATTTGTAGGAAATACAATTATGACCAGAAGTCATTAGGAAGAGTTAATGAAAAGTTTGCTGACTAACAGGCCAAGTTGGAAAACTTAAAGTGGTTAAGCGGTGTATTAAATTGCTAGCTAGGAACACAGCTTTCTTTTTTTAAAGAATATTCATAAACAATTGAGTATTTTAAATAGCCTTTTCATGTGTTTTATTGTCTTGTGGCTCAGAAAGGAAGTGAGTCTCCCAGGATAGCAATGACTATATTTTTAGGGAATTGCATAGGATAAAATATGCATTACTTTTTAATTGAAATTTTGAGGATTATACTCCCCATTAAAGGAAATCCACATAGGGCAACACTGAAGTAATATTGAGTTATATTTTATTAAATCTCTTAGATTAGTAACTCAAGTGGTTCTATAACTTCATTGAAATGGAGAGCCTATTCCATGGTGCAGACTATAATCCATAAAGTACTGCCCAAGTTGTGAGATTTGGAATCTAAATATTCCAATAAGTTTGCCACACAGGGGTAGAGTAGGAAGGGGATTTAATTGTGGAATTTTGAGGGCACAGAAGGAATTCATTATCAACAAGTTATTTTTGCTCTTGTCCTGTAAACAACAAAAATTTTTTATCATACATTTCTTTAATGCCATCCTTTTAATGCATTTCTTCATAGTTTCCTGTTTATGTATTGAAGCCTGCTTACACACAGTATACACTTTTCCTTTGTTTTCTGAGTGATATATAATTCTATGAAGAACAAAGAGTTTATAAATCTTTGACTATAATTCCATGACCAGTAGCCAAATAGTAACACCAATGAAATGTTGCCATAATAAAAAAGGTAAAAAAGTGTATACTGTGTGTAAGCAGGCTTCAATACATAGGAAGATCTGACTTCAAATCTGACCTCAGATACTTACTAACAGTGTGAAATGTTAAATAATCTTAATATAAATAAGTAGAGTGCCTGGCACATAATAGATTCTACATAAATACTATTATTATTAATATTACCTATCAAATGGGAAGAGCAGCTGAGTGGCACAGTGGCTAGAATATTGGCCTGAAGTCAGGAATTCATCTTTCTGAGTTTGTCAGGTTTCAGACACTAGCTATATCACCCTGCTTATCAATTAACCTTATTTGTCTAACTTCCTTAACTTCCTTATCTGCAAAATAAATTAGAGGAAAAAAAAAAGTTAAATTACTCCAGTATCTTTGCCAAGAAAACACCAAATGGGGTCATGAAGAGTTGGACATGACAGAAAAATGACTCAATAACAACAAAAAAACTATATAAAATTAAAATAATAGTACATATTCCCCAAGAATTTTATGTGTACCAAATGTGGATATTTATAAAGCATTCTGTTAGGTTAAGAAGTACAATTTTGCTTAGGTTAAGACATCTAATTAGAGACTTTGTCTTCAAAGAGTTTTCAAATGAGTAAGAGAGATAGGACATGTATACACATACACATACACACACATACACACACACACACACACATATATAATTATAGGAGGATGGTATTAGATTCAGCAATTCAGAGCTCAAATAAAATAGGACCACATAAATGGAAAAGCTAGTTGTGCCCTAGATTAGCCCATGAAAATTGAATTAAAGAAAAGAACTGAACTCTGGAGGTTGGATAAGAGGTTAGAATTTTTGAGTTTAGAAAGGGCAGGACCAGGACATCAAGGTACGTTCTATTCTAAATGGGACGTTATAAACAATACGTGAGAACAAGTCTTTTATAAAAGGTTGTAAACAGAAAGAGGCTAGCCTTAGGAGGATAAAATATGTATATTTGTTATATACACAATTAGTTGATTGGGAGATTGGGATAGTGGCTCTAGAAAATCAGGCAAATATTATATGCTATAACAACATATGAATGATATGGCAAACTTTGCATATCAGTCAGATGAATTTGAACTTGAACTAAGGAACCATTTCTAGTCACTGAGCAAAGGCATAGAATAAAGATAAAGAATGGAAGCTGTGTTTTAAGAAGATTAGTCTGGCAGCATTGTATAGAATGGATGAGAAGAGTAAAAGGAAACTAAGCAGGGAAATCTTTAATGGGGTCTTCAGAGATTGAACTAGAGAAGTAATAGCAAGAATGGAGGGGAAGGTGTGAATTTAGGAGACATCTTGAAGAAAGAAATGTTGGGACATGTAAGAGGAGATGAAAGAGGAAAATTACAAAGATGATTCTAGGGCTTCTAGGCGGAAAAAGGAGAAAAATACTTAGTTGGGATTGGAATTTAGTATGTGCACAAAGATAATGAGTTTATTATTTAACATGTTAAAAACATATTGAGTTTGATGTGAAAGTGAGATATCCACTTGGAGATATCTAGTAGAGTACAAAATATAGGACTGGATCCAAGAAGGGGTCAATGCTAGAGATAAAAATATCAGAGTAATTTACTTATTGTGATAGTGAATCAGATCACTGAGATAATTATATTTCTCCTTAGAAGCTCTGTTCAACTTGTGAAAGGGAATGGTTTATTAATAGCTAAAATAAAGTTAGAGGATAATTTGTGATTTCAATGGTCTCTATCACTTGTCCTTTTGAATAGATATTGAAGAACAAACTGTATGGCTTTTGTTGAATATAATATACTTCTAAGTTCAGTGCTATAGCTTTAGTATAGTGCAAGATGAATATTAAGAATACATTTTTTTGTCCATTCATTGAAAAGTTCAGGGGCAGCTAGGTGGCTCAGTGAATAGAGGACCAGCCTTGAATTCAGGAGGACCCCAGCTCAAATCTGGTCTCAGACACTTAACACTTCCTAGCTGTGTGACCCTGGGCAAGTCACTTAACCCCAGCCTCAAAAAAAAAAAAAAAAGTTCAGTACAATGTAAAATTTCAGGGTCAAGGGAGAACGGTGATGGTAATGGAAAGCTTGCCATCAATTGCAGTTTTTTTTTTCTTGAGTTTTAAAAAATGTCTAAAGTTGGGTGGATATTTAAAGGTAGAGTGTCTATATATGCATGTAAAATGCAAATTTTTAAAACTGTGCCTAGAGGTTAAAATAATCCAAACACTAAATGGAACTAAAATTATTATTATTTGGATGATTTATGAGTTAATTTGCACCTGCCCTGAAATTAGGAAACTTGTAGTGTTTAAAAAAAGATTAAATTATTGTTCAAGTCAACTTTAGAAACCATACCAATAATCCATGCAATGAAATCTAGAGACCTTTTAAGCATAGGGCATTCATTATGGTACAGCCATCTTTCTTCTCCCTCTCTACCGAGAAGTAAATGAAAAAGAAAGTTAAAAATAATTTGAAAATGATTTATTGTGGGCAACCTCTGTACTTAGTGATTTGAGTATTATTACTTTTTTTAAGCACAAGGGAGGACAGTAACTTGCTGTGGGCAAAAGGTAAATTATGATCTATTGCAAAGGAGGATGGAAAAGCACCAAGAAGAGAATGGTTTGGGAATGAATATGTGTTTTATATGGACTTACTTCCAATATCACTCATTTCTAGGAAACTTTCTGTGAAGAGCAGAGATAAAATATGAAATGGATCAATTTTTTGAGTCATTGAGAAAAGAATGGAATTCAGTATAGGAAATGAGTTGGACCAATGTCGGAATGCAGGCATTTGAGAGTCAGAACATTCTTAGATTTTAAATTATCTAATACCATTGTTGGGTGGTCCTATTTTATACTATTTCAGTAAACTGAGACTTTGGACCATCATGAAATATTAATGTTGATGAGCAGCTCTCCTTGTAATCAGGGTTAATGCATATACATTGTAAGCATATTTTGTTTATTGTAATAATCAGTAATGTAATCAGTAATAGATTATAGCAATCTACTGAGACAAGGCTAAATCTACCACCTGTGGACCAGAAAATGCTATGTGTAATCTAATATAACCATTCAAAATATAAGAAATGTATTTTGGAGATGGAATTATTTTGTTTAGTTGTGTGGATCAAATTAGGACAAGGATAGGAACTAGTTGAAAAATCTCTTTAAAATAAGGGATTTACAGGTGAGAAAACCCCTTGTATCAATACAAGATAGGACTTTCCCTGAAATTTATATTGCTGTCTAGGTCACTGACAGTTTAGACCTTTAACCCAGGTTCACATAACCAGGGTAATTCAAGGTTGTTACATGAATCCAAGTCTTCTTACCTTCAAAATTGGCTGTATAGTCAATATGTCATGATGACCAAATTAACTATTCTTCAATAAATCACGTTTATTAAGCATTTATGTTCAGCAGCATGTTAAGTTTTGAGCAGGCTAATGAATGAATGGATGGATGAATAAATTAATTATGGAAAAAACATTTATAAAAAGCTTACTATATAGGAAACATGGGGCTAAATATTGGTGATACAAACATTTTCTATGGCTTCTGGGAGAGAGTGAAGCTGGTGACTTACACACAGCTCTCCATCACTTAAATCCAATTCCTTGAAAGAGACATAGCATCACCTTCCTAATATAATGGTCCTCTTTGAGAACAAAGGAGAAATAACATTTATAAGTAGAAGTAGTAGTAGTTAGTAGTAATAGTAGTAGTAGTAGTAGTAGTAGTAGTAGTAGTAGTAGTAGTAGTAGTATAGTAGTAGTAGCTGCCCCCTTGAGAACAATTGGGCAATATAGCTCTCTCTCTTTATCCCTTCCTTCCCTCCCTCCCTCCCTCCCTTCTTTCTTTCCTTCCTTCTTTCCTTCCTTCTTCCCTCCCTCCCTTCCTTTCTTTCTTCCTTTCCTTCCTTCCTTCTTCCCTTCCTTCCTTCCTCCTTCCTTCCTTCCTTCCTTCCTTCCTTCCTTCCTTCCTTCCTTCCTTCCTTCCTTCCTTCCTTCCTTCCTTCCTTCCTTCCTTCCTTCCTTCCTTCCTTCCTTTCTTCCTTCCTTCCTTCCTTCCTTCCTCCCTCTCTTCCTTCCTTCCTTCCTCCACCCTCTTTCCCTTCCTTCCTTCCTTCCTTCCTTCCTTCCTTCCTTCCTTCCTCCCTCCCTTCCTCCCTTCCTTCCTTCCTTCCTTCCTTCCTTCCTTCCTTCCTTCCTTCCTTCCTTCCTTCCTTCCTCCACCCTCTTTCCCTTCCTTCCTTCCTTCCTCCCCCCTCTCTCCCTTCCCTCCTTCTCTCCCTTCCTTCTTCCCTCTCTCTTCCTCCCTTCCTCCTTCCCTCTTTCCCTCCCTCTTTCCCTCCCTTTCTTCCTCCCTCCCTTCCTTTCTTCATTCCTTCTACCCTCCCTCCCTGCCTTCCTCTTTCTCTCCCTCCCTCCCTCCCTCCTTCCCTTTCTTCCTTCCTCCCTCTTTCCCTCCCTCCTTCCTTTCCCTCCTTCCTTTCCTTCCTTTCGCTCCTTCCTTTCCTTCCTTCCCTCTCCCTTCCTTCCCTCCTTCCCTCCTTCCCTCCTTCCCTCCTTCCCTCCTTCCCTCCTTCCTTCCTTCCTTCCTTCCTTCCTTCCTTCCTTCCTTCCTTCCTTCCTTCCTTCCTTCCTTCCTTCCTTCCTTCCTTCCTTCCTTCCTTCCTTCCTTCCTTCCTTCCTTCCTTCCTTCCTTCCTTCCTTCCTTCCTTCCTTCCTTCCTTCCTTCCTTCTTTCCTTCCTTCTTTCTCTACTCTTACTTTCCAGTGCTTGCCACAAAGGAATACACATTTTGATCACTGAAATGTTGTAAATTATCTTGGACTAGATTTCTTTTTTAACAATCATTCCTTAAAACCAACTTATCCTGATTGGTCACTTGATCATTGTTAAGGCCTTGGTGGCTCAGAGTGAATGTAAATAGCAATTGTTTCTGTTTGGGTCAGAAACTCTGAGGTTCTATTTCTCCCAGGTTGATTTTTTTTTTTTTTGACTGGGTAAATAGTTCATTCTTTGCCTCATCTCTTATCTATTCATATTCATAGATGAGCATTGCCTCAGTCAAACAGAGCTGGGAAAGACTTTAAATAAAAAAGATAAAAGTCTCTCACTGCATCCAAAGTCATCTCCAGGCATCCTTATCTATATCTTATTACTGGACCTAAATGATTCTAAAGGAGAATGAGACTAGTGATTTTACATAGTGTTCTCTCATTTAAATCACATGCAAGTCATAGCATCATTTTCCTGATATCATGATCCTCTTTGAGAATGAAGAACAAACAACAAGGATGTCAATAAGCTTTATACTCTAATATTAAAGACAACACATATAAGGAGTAATGCCCAGGGAAGGGAATCTTAGTCTGTGAAGTTATAGGAGAGCTGAGTCAATTGACATATCCTTCCCATAAATAATGTTAAATTCATTTGTTTATTGTATCTAGAGCTAGAGTATGAAAAAAGGCGAGTAATGCTTAGGACATGAGCTTTGGAGAATGGGATATGAAACATTGTCTAGGACTTACTAAATATGGTGAGATGGAGGGGTTTGCACTTCTTTCCTCAATGAATATAGTTTCACCCCAGGGTGAGAATTCCAAAGACAATTCCACTAACTTTCCCAGGGATTCCTGTGAGCATCCTGCTCATCATTTTCCAGAGAATAATATTCTATCACAAACACATACCACATTTTATTGAGCCATTCCCCAAATGATGGGCATCCCCTTAATTTCCAATTATTCTGTCCTGAGAAAACAATTTCTATGAATATTTTTGTACATATAGGTCATTTTTCCTTTTTCATTTTTTTCCCCAAATCACTTTTAATATTCATGGCTTGTAGCGATGTTGTTAGATCAAATGATATGCATTAATTTATAGCCCTTTCACCACAGATCATATCTTTTGATTATTTACCAATTGGGTCATAGTTCTTATTTTTCATAAATTTGACTCGATTCCTTCTACGTTTGAGAAATGAGGTCTTATCAGAGAAACTTGCTTCTAATTTTTAAAATAATTATTATTGGTAATTGTATTTACCCCCATTTATTCTCACTTTTCTTTCACCCTGTTCCTCTTCAAAAGTGTTATGCTACTGACGATTTTCTCCTCTAATATGCTCTCTCTTTTATTACCTTTCCTGTCTTCCCATATATCATTCTACTCCTATTTTCCTACAAGGTAAGATAAATTTACATTCCCTTATTGAGTATGTATGTTATTTCCACTTTGAGCCAATTATGATGAGAGTAAGATTTACTTACTCTTCCTCTACTCCCCTTCTTCCTCTCCACTGTAAAATATTTTTCTTGCCTCTTTATTATGGCAGATAATTTGCTGCACCATTCCATTTCTTTCTTTGCCTTTCTCTGAGTACATTCCTCTCTTACCCCTTAATAATTTCATCATTTTTATTTATTTTTAACAAAAAATTTAAATTTTATTTTTAATATACATTGTTTTAAAATTATGTGGGGAAAGAAAAATTATAACAAAAAGGGAGAGATTAAAAAATAGAAAAAAGAAGTGAATATAGCATGTGTTGATTTACATTCAGTCTCCTTACTTCTTTTTTCCTGGTTGCAGATGACATTTTCTGTCCAAAGCTTATTGGAATTGCTTTGGATCACTGAACTACTGAGAAGAACCAAACCTTTCATAGTTGATCATTCTTGCTGTTATGATGTAAAATTTATTCCTGGTTATGCTTGTTTCACTCATCATCAGTACATGTAAATCTTTCCAGGCCTTTCCATAATCAGCTTGCTCATAATTTTTTTATAGAACAATAAAATTTCATCACCTTCATGTGCCACAACTTGTTCAGCCATTCCCCAATTGATGGACATCCACTCTTTTACTAATTTTTTGATAACACAAAAAGAACTGCTACAAACATTCTTGCACATGTGAGTCATTTTCTCCCCTTTATGACTTCCTTGAGATATAGACCCAGTAATGGCACTGCTGGGTCAAAGGGTATGTACAATTTCATAGCCCTTTGGGAATAGTTCCAGATTACTCTCTAGAATTGTTGGATCATTTCATAACTCCATCAGCAGTGCATTAATGTCCCAGTTTTCCCATATCCCCTCCAACATTTATCATTATCCTTTCTTGTCATCTTAGCCAATCTGAGAGGTATAAGGTGGTACCTCAGAGTTGTTTTAATTTTAATTTATCTATTCAATAGTGATTTAGAGCATTTTTTCGCAACTATAGATGGCTTTAATCTCATCATCTGAAAATTGTTCATATCATTTGACCATTTAGCAATTGGGGAATGATTTGTATTCTTATAAAATTTGATACAATTCTATATATTTTAGAAATTTTAGAAATTTGGAAATTTAGAAAATTTATCAGAAATATTGTCTGTAAGATTTTCCCCCAGCTTTGTACTTTCCTTTTAATCTTATTTCTGCTGGTTTTGTTTGTGCAAAATCTTTTTAAGTTAATGTAATCCAACTTGTCCATTTTGCCTTTCATAATGTTCTCTAGTTCTTCTTTGTTCATACATTCCTCCGTTCTCCAAAGATCTGATAGATAAATTATCACTTGTACTCCTAATTTGTTCATGGTATCATCCTTTATGCCCAAATCATGTATCCATTTTATCCTGGGGTGTGAGATATAGATCTATGCTGACTTTCTAATATATTATTTTCTAGTTTTCCCAGCAACTTTTACCAAATAATGAGTTCTTATTCTAGAAGCTGGAGTTTGGGAGTTTATCAAACACTAGATTGCTATAGGCCTTGCTTATTGTGTCATGCATATCTGATTTATTACACTGATCCACCACTCCATTTCTTAGCCAGTATCAAATGGTTTTGATGGCTGTTGCCTTATAATAAAGTTTTAGGTTTGGTACAGCTAAGCCACCATCCTTTTTATTTTTAAAATTAGTTTCCTTGATATTCTTGATCTTTGATTCTTCCAGATGAATTCTGTTATTATTTTTTCTAGTTCTATAAAATAATGTTTTGACAGTTTTGCTGGTATGGCACTGAACAAGTAAATCAATTTGGGCAGAATTGCCATTTTTTATTATATTAACTCAGCCTAGCCATGAACATTTTTTTCCTAATTGTTTATATCTGATTTTATTTGTGTGAGAAGTATTTTGTAATTGTGTTCATATAAGTCTTGGTTTTGTCTTGGCAGGTAGACTCCCAAGTGTTTTATTTTGTCTACAGCAATTTTAAATCGAATTTCTCTTTCTATATCTTACTGATGGGCTTTGTCAGTAATATATAAAAATATTGCTGATTTGTGTGGTTTTATTTTATATCCCACAACTTTGATAAGCTGTAAATTGTTTCCAGTAGATTTTTTGGATGCTTTTCTAGGATTCTCTAAGTATATCATCACATCATCTGCAAAGAGTGATAGCATTATTTCTGCATTATTTCTTCATTGCTTATTTTAATTCCTTTAATTTTTTTTCTTTTCTTATTTCTAAAGTCCATATTTCTAGTACAATGTTGAATAATAGTGGTGATAGTGAGCATCCATTTTGTGTCACTCCTGATCTTATTGGGAAGGCATCCAGCTTCTCTCCATTACAAATAATGTTTGCTATAGGTTTTAGATAGAAACTGCTTATTATTTTAAGGAAATCTCCCTTTATAACTATGCTCTCTAGTATTTTTAATAGTAATTGGTGCTGTATTTTGTCAAAAGCTTTTTTTCTGCACCTATTGAGATTATCATAGGATTTCTTTTGGTTTTATTATTGATATGGTCAATTATGGTAATAATTTTCCTGATATTGAACCATTCCTGATATAAATACCTCTTGGTCATAGTGTTATCCTGCTGATAAATTGCTGTAACTTCTTTGCTAATATTTTATTTAAAATTTTCGCATCAATATTCATTAGGGGGATTGGTCTATAATTTACTTTCTCTATTTTGGTCTTTCTTGGTTTCTTGGTGCCTTATTTATATTATAGAAGGAATTTGGCAGTACTCCTTCTTTACCTATTTTTTCCAAATAATTTTTGTAGTATTTGAATTAATTGTTCTTTAAATGCTTGGTAGAATTCACTTATGAATCCATCTGGCCCCGGAGATTTTTTCTTAGGGAATTCATTGATGACTTATTCAATTTATTTTTCTAAAATAAGAATTAAAATATTTTATTTCCTCTTATTAACCTGGGCAGTTTATAATTTTGTAAACATTCACCATTTTGGTTAGATGGTCAGACTTGGTGCTATAGAATTGGGCAAAATATCTCATTATTTCTTTAATTTTTTTCATTGGTGGTAAGTTTTGATGTTGGTGATTTGGTTTTTTATTTTCTTTTTCTGATCAAATTAACCAAAGATTTATCTATTTTGTTAGTTTTTCAAAAACCAACTCTGTTTTATTTATTGATTCTATAGTTTTCTTAGTTTTTATTTTATTAATCTCTCCTATAAGTTTCAAAATATCTAATTTGGTATTTAATTGGGAGGTTTTAATTGTTTTTTAATTATATGCCTAATTCATTGATCTCCTTTTTCTCTATTTTATTTATGTAGCTACTTAGAGATATAAAATTTTCCCTAAGAACTGCTTTGGCTGCATCCTGTACATTTTGGTGTGTTGTCTCATTATTGTCATTCTCTTGGATGAAATTATGGATTGTTTCTGTGATTTGTTGTTTGACCCACTTGTCTTTTTATAATTAGATTTAATTTAATTTCCAATTTTAGTTTATCTTTTCTTGATCCTTTATTGAATATAATTTTATTGCAATGAGGTGTAGAAAAGAAGCATTTACTATATCTGCCTTTCTGCATTTGCTGGTGAACTGTTTACACCCTAATATATGAGTCAGTTTTGGTGTAGGTGTCATATACTTCCAAGAAAAAGGTATATTCCTTTCTGTCCCTATTGAATTTTCTCCAGATGTCTATCATATCTAGGTTTTCTAGGATCCTATTAGTCTCTTTAATTTCTATCTTTTTTTTTTATTTTGTGGTTATATTTGCTTGATTCTGAGAAGGGAATGTTGAGGTCCCCCACTAGAATAGTTTTATTGTCTATTTCTTTCTTTAACTGGCTTAAAATCTTCTCTAGGAATTTGCCAGCTCTACCACTTGATACACATTTAGTATCATTAGTACTTCATTATTTACTGTACCCTTTATCAAGATGTACTTTCCTTCCTTATCTCTTTAAATTAAATCTATTTTTTACTTTTGCTTTATCTGAGATCAGAATTATTAGTCCTGCTTTTTTTTTTTTTTACTTCAGCTAAAGCACAATAAATTCTGTTCCAGTCTTTACTTTTACTCTGTATGTGAATTTTTGTGTTATGTATATTTCTTGTAAACAACATGTTGTAGGATTCTGTTTATTAATCTACTCTGCTATTTGCTTCTATTTTATGGGAGAGTTCATCCATTCACATCAACAGTTATGATTACCAACTCTGTATTTCCTTCCATCCTATTTTCTCTCCTGTATATATTTTTCTTCTCTCTTTCCACCCTCCCCTTAGTGTGCCTTTTTTTTACCCACCCCAATCAGTACCTTATCTTCTATCACCCTTCCTCAGTTCTCTTACCTTTTTCCATAGTGTTTCTGCCCTCCCTTCTATCCTGTCCCTCCCTTTTCTTTTTCTCTTTCTCTTCCAATTTCTTTATAGAGTTAGATAAATTTCTATACCCAACTGAATGATTAAATTATTCCCTCTTAAAGCCAAAACTTATTAGATCAAGCTTCAGATAATGCTCATCCCTGTTGCTTCTTTCCCTAGATCATAATAGGTCTTTTGCATTTCTTTATGTGAACCAATTGTCCCATTATACCTTCCCTTTCCCGTTTTTCCAGTACAGACTGTTTCCCAGCTCTTAATGTCATGTTCTTTGATATCATCACATCAGTGTCCAATTCACACCCACAACCTCCGTCCATGTGATGCCCCCTTTGTCTGCCCCAGTGTGAGATACAGTTTGCAAGAGTTACAAATATTGTTTTCCTATCTAGAGATATAAACAGTTTAACCTTTTAATATATATTCCTTCCCTTCCTGTTTATCTTTATATGGTTCTCTTGAGTCCTGTGTTTGTAGATTAAATTTATTGTTTAGTTTTGATGTTTTTCCATTAGAAATGATTTAAAGTCTCTTATTTTATTGAAGATCCATCTTTTCCCCTGATAGATGATGCTGAGTCTCCCTGGATAGTTAATTCTTGGTTGTAACCCCAGGTCCTTTGCCTTTTGAAATATGGTATTTCAGGCTCTTTATGGTAGAAGCTGCCAGATCCTGGATAATCCTGTCTGTTGCTCTTTGATATTTGAATTGTTTTTGTCTATCAGTTTGCAGTATTTTTCTTTGAAATTATGTTTTGAAATTTCACAAGAATGTTGCTTAGGGTTTTCTTTGTGCAGTTTCTTTGCATAAGTGATGGATGGATTCTTTCAATGAGAATTTCCCCCTCTGTTTCTAAAATATCTGGGCTGTTTTCTTTAATGACCTCCTGTGTGGAATACTATCTAGATTATTTTTTTTGGTCATAGCCTTCAGGTAGGCCAATAATTTTAAAATTATCTCTTCTGGATCTATTTTCCAAGCTGAATGTTTTGCCAATTAGTTATTTTACATTTGCTTCTATTTTTTCATTCTTTTTAGTTTGTTTGATTGATTCATGCTGTCTCACAGTTATTAGCTTCCATTTGCTGTTCTAATTTTAAATTAGTGATTTTCTTCAATTATCTTTTGAATCACTTTTTCCTTTTGCTTTATTCTACTTTTTAAGTAGTTGTTTTCTTCAATTTTTCCCCCTTCCTTTTCCAAACTATTGACTCTCTCATGCATACCTCTCATTTCTTTTCTCATATTTTCTTCTATCTCTCTCATTTGCCTTTTGAAGTCTTTTATGAGCATTTCCAAGAAGCCTCTTTGGGCTTGAGACCAATTTATCTGACTCTTTGAGATTTCTTGTATTGATATTCTGTCCCCATTTGAGTTTGTGTAGCTTTTTCTGTTCAAGGTTTGTTTTTTGTTCTCTCTCTCTTTTTTTTTTTTTTTTTTTGGTATTTACTCTTTTTTACTTTTAAGGTGAAGCTCTGCTTCTGGGGTATAGGTGGCACTGAACCAAGCTTCCTGTGCATCTCTGAGTTTTGGCTTTGAGCACAGGGCCCCCTTGTGTTTGGAGGAGGTAGCTTTGCTGTTCTTTTCAGGAAACAGCTTGATTTTTCAGAATTTGCTTTCTGAGCTGGTACTAGAAGCTGCTCCCTGGATTTGTTCCTCAATGATCCAGGATTGAGGGTTTTAGCTGCTGATTTGCTGTGATTCAGACTTTCTCACTGGCTTTCCCAGACTCTATCTGACCTAGGCTGAACATCCTTTTCACCTCAGTGAGATTGACCTTTTTTGAAGTTTTTTCAGTCTATCTTGAGCTGGAAAGTGGCTTTATTCCATCAGCTTTCTGACTACTTTGCCATCTTGGCTCCATCTCCGGACTCAATTTCATCATTAAAAAAAAAAAAAATTCCTTCATATTCAATTCACAGCTGTGACCTCTGTGTAACTTCCATAATAATGAAAAAGTTCTGAGTTACAAATATCATCCTCCTTATTAAGTCCCTCATGATATTGTTTTCCTAATATCTTCCTTATGCTGCTCCATAGTCCTATATTTTCATATACAAAATTTCCATTCAGCTCTTGTCTTTTTATCACAAATGCTTGAAAATCTTCTATTTCATTGAATGACCAATTTTTCCTCTGAAGAATTATACTCAGTTTGGTTGGGTGAGTGATTTTTGTCTGTAATCCTATCTCCATTCCTCTCCAGAATATCATATTCCATGCCCTCTTGTCCTTTAATGTAGAAGCTGATAAATCTTGTGTTATCTTGCGTATGGTTCCACTACATTTGAATTGTTTCTTTCTGGATGTGTGCACTATTTTTTTTTTTCTTAATCTGGGAATTCTGAAATTTGGTTATAATATTCCTGGGAGTTTTCATTTTGGGATCTGGTGCTTGGTGATTGGTGGATTCTTTCAATTTCTGTTTTACTATATGGTTCTAGAATATCAGGACAGTTTTCCTTGATAGTTATTTGGAAGATGATGTTCAGGTTTTTTTTTTTTATCATGACTTTCAGGTAGACCAATAATTTTAAAATTATCTTTCCTGAATCTATTTTCCAGGTCAATTGTTTTTCCAGTGAGATATTTTACATTGTTTTCTATATTTTTCATTCTTTTGGATTTGTTTTATATCTTGAATTGTCATAGTCATTAGCTTCCATTTGCTCAATTCTATTTTTGTGGAATTATTTTCCTCAGTGAACTTTTGTGTTTTTTTCCCCAATTGGCCAATTTTGCTTTTTTTTTTTAATTTTTATTTTTTAAAGGCATTCTTCTCCTTATTACCTTTTTTTGTATTTCCTTTTGCATCACTCTCAGTTCTTTCCTTAATTTTCCCTCTATCTATCTTACTTGATTCTCAAAGTCCCTTTTAAGCTCTTCCATCATCTGAGCCCAATTCTGATTTTTCGTGGAGACTTTGGATGTAGGAGCTTTGACTTTGTTATCTACTGAGTGTGCATTTTTTGATCTTCTTTGTCACCATAATAATCTTCAGTGGTCAGAATTTTTTTTTTTGTCGTATGCTCATTAACCTAGCCTATTATTAGGCTTTTAACTATGTTAAAGTAGGGCCCTATTTTTAAGTTGGAGGATGCACTGACCCAAGCTGCAGGGGTTTTATGCACCTGTTTTCATAATCCTTCTAGGAATCTGGCCACAAGCACTCCTGCTTTGGAGCTGTTAGGAATGTCTCCTCCCCATTGTAGCTGTAAGATCTATTGTACTAAAGCAACATGCAGTGGTTGGATAAGGGCTGTGCTGGCACAGCCTGCACTAGGACTGCACACGAAATTCCTAACCATTGCTACACACCCTCTCTGCTGACCCTCTAAGTCTTCCCTGCTATCTCCAGGCCAAGAAATACAGAAGCCATTAGCACTGCTGCTGATTCAGAGGTCCTGCCTCTCTGATGCTGGGATCTGGGCTGGGGCTGGGGCCAAGGGCGGGTTGCACTGGTTCAGCCTGAACTGGAATTGCATGTTGGGCTCCCACCCTGTTTCCACAAATCTTTTCTGTTGACCTTTAAGTTGTCTTCAGTTGGAAAAATGTTCTATCTTTTTGAGTGTTCTGATGCTCTAAAATTTGTTTGGAATCATTATTTAAAGGAATTTGGAGCAGTTTAGGGAAGAGATGGGGAGTTCCTGTCTTTATTCTGCCATCTTGGCTCTGCCTCCTCTCAAAATTCTTTGATTTCCTTCAAGGCCCAGTTCAGGTCCACATATTTGGTAAAGCTCCTGATGTATTAAACAACTCAAGATAAGGAAGGAAAGCAGGCAGGATTGAGGAAGTTGGACTAGATGGTCTTTGGGGATTCCTCTGAAGCCAAGTCCAGTTTTCTTTTGAATGAGCTAATGCAAACTTTAAAGATAAAATGTTTTATAAACCTTAAGGTACTAGAAAATATGAGCTACTATTTATTTTTATTATTATTTCTAATTTTACAGCTCATTTTACAGAGGAGCAAAGTGAGGCAAACATAGCTAAGTGACTTGCACAGGATCACATAGCTAGTAAATGTTTGAGATCACATTTGAACTCAGGAAGATGAATCTTCTTGACTCCAAGCTTAATCCACTCTGCCATTAGAATGCCATTAGAATCAGCCAAAACTATTGTTGATGGCACTTACTTTATTACTTTATATTACTTATGCCTTTCCATTTCTCTCTTTTTCCTCATTTCATCCCTCCATCTCTATTTATGATTAAGATTGAGAATGGTTGCACTTGGTTTTACTTTGACTTATTTTTGATGAGGAAATCAAATAATGACTGTGTCACTTTTTTCAGTTTACTCAGCTAATAAGACTTTAAAAGTCAAAAGACAAAGGCATCATTAAATAAATACTAGTATGATTAAACTATGTTAATTCTCACTTAAAAAATAAACTTTCTATTAACCATTTTATGGAAAGATTCTTATATATTCTCTTTCTTGACCTGGGTTAGGCCTGATGCCAGAAGTGAGTTTCACTTATCTACGGACTGCAGTTCAAGCCAATGATACCATGTTAACCTTAGAGGACATTGTGGACTGGCAACCTGGGGAAGAACTCATCATTAGTGGAGTCACCCTGGAAGGTTCCCAAGAGCAAGAAGAAGTTGCTATCATTGACAGTGTGCATGGTGCAAATCTTTACCTTAGTTCACCTTTGAGGTAAAAAGCTTGACTAGATGTAGAAGTTGGCTTGGAACTTAAGTTGGCTTGATGTAGATGAAAGATGAAGTCATAGATATATTGAATGTATTATCTTCCATTTATTTAATTCTATTCTAGTTAAATGCTGCCTTGATAAAAGTATTTTAAGCATGAAAGACTCCAAGATGGCAGTGATAGTTTTGGTGATAATGGTGATAATGGCAGTAATGATAGTAATAATGGAAATAATGGCAATAATATTTTTAAAAAATAGATAGCATGATATAGTAGATAGAAAGCTAGCCTTGAGAAGGCTAAAAGACCTGCTTCAAGTTCTCTCTCTGAGATATGCAGGCCAAGTGATCAAAGGCAAATCAATTTCTCTCTAATGCCTCTGGTAATTCTTTTAATTAGTTGCAGGAAAGAGTGTAACTATTTTCTATTGGCAAAGAAAGTTTCCTTATCCATTGAAATCATAGGTTTAAAGAAAATAACACTTGACATTTATATAATGTCTTAAAGACTAAAATATTTTATTCATATTATTTCATAGAAGTCTCACAAAATGTGGTAAGTTATAGTATTCTAAAAACACCCTAATTTTGCAGATGACAAAACTGAGGCTAAAATAAGTAAAACGATGGAGATAGGATTTGAATCTAATACTTTTTAGTTCAAAGTCCAACATTTTGTCTACCAGACTACAATATATCTTTAGATGTCCAGTCCATATTTCTTGATTGAGTTGCCATTGTATATGATACCAAAATCTAGGTTTTAGTTGAACTTTTAATAATTTCTAATGTACAGAACCAAATATGATATTGAAAGATATAGATATAAAAATAAGATTCTGGAGGCTTCAGCTTTCAGTTTCCCTCTATGTCCATGGGATAATTAAAGTACAGTGAACTATTACTCACTCCTATTTTGCAGCTGCTGAATAACCCTGGGAACAAATATAGTTAAAAGAATTCTGTCCTGGGTGGATTTTTGCCAAATCCATCAAGGACGCATTATCTATATACTGGAACTAGCCACTCCAGGAATAAAGCTTCACTTTTGACAGACTCTGGAAGGACTGGCCTACCTTCTGGATTCTCTCAAGAAAGTGAAGTCAGTATTGGTAGCATTTAGCCATCTTTGTTTCTTGGTCTATTTAAGTCATGATAGATTAATATCCAAATGGGAATCTCACCCATGGAGAGGATGTTTTGCCTGGAACCTTCCTAGTTGGGATTTGCAGAGCTGTAATATGGGATTCCCCAGCCAGATGCAACAAAATTGATGTATTGTTTCTTCTTTCCTCCTCTAGTTTATGTATCTCTTGTATTGTACTAGTTATATTAATCATAGGATGCATTAAGTGCTTTTGTAGTAAGAACTACATTATCAATTCTCATTTTGCTTTTTTGATAATTTATTGTTATTATATTCATTGTTATTAAACATTTTCATACAACCTGGTATCTTAGATCTTGTTGTTGAACCATTCAGTAGGAGCAAATAATAAAATCTTAACCTAACAGATTTACTACTCCAGAATGGTATCATTGAGAGCTAGAGTTTTTAAAATATATGTGACATCAATCACAATAATCCTTGTAGTTTGGTATATTATGGTGTGTTTCTTTTTTGTTTCAGATATTCTCATGGCTTTCTAGAACATAATGTAATTGGATATCATTTCACTTTGAGGGTTATAGTGGCTCTACTCAGCAGGAACATTGCCATCAAAGGAAATCTCACCAGTGAGAGGGTGGCACACCTTGATCTGTGTACTGAAGCCAAGATTTCAGAAGGTGAGAGAGTCTTCTGGTAACAAGTAGCATGGAGTGGAAAAATAATAATAACAAGATTATTTTGTCATGATTATCAAATCATGAAGTTTGAAGTTTTTCTAAGTAGGATAACATTGAAGCATATCTATTTTTTAATTACATCACTTTTTCTATGTAGTACATGACCTTGAAATATTAAAATTTGGAAATTAAAGTTAATTTCATTTTTACTTTTCAGATATATGGTTTAGTATTATGGGAAGCTGCCTTGATTAGTAGCTTTAGTTATACCCTTTCTAGTTCCTTAGAATGTTATAACAGGGAACTCAGATTAAATTCTCTTGGATTGAATGTGTTAAAATCCCATATGCTTTTCTTATGTTTCATGAAAGTTTTGTCTGAAAAATTGGCAGGCTAAAAGTAAGAATGGAATTGTTGGATATGAGATTACTTATGTCAAGATAAATAGGGAGGTAAAATAGTAGAGTAAGTCAGTATATTTCAAGGTCTCTAGATTTTCCCCAGACACAGAACAAATTTCTGCCTTAGAGGAAACATGGAAAATTGGAAGAAAAACCCCAGGCCAGGATTAACCAGTGTGAAGTGCGAACACATTTAGGCTAGCTCCACTTAAACACCAAGTGGGACCTTGGGGGAGAGCATCACCAGGAACTTCAGAAACGTTCACTTCCCAGATAGGGTGAGAAGTTGGGGAGCTGAGTCCTAGAAGATTGAGGGAATCTCGGCTAATTAGGAACAAAGGACCAGGTGTGTTGCAGAGATGCAATCTGAGTGAGAAGGAACCAGAACATTAGTGAATGCAAAAGCAGGGGAGTTGGGACTCTGCTGCTGTGGGCACTTGCAAAAGGGTGGAGTTTTTGATTTAGGGTTCCAAGTCAGAAGGGAGAGCTGAAGTGAACCTAGAGGACCATCCCAATATTCCATGATTAGAGGTGCTTTCACAAATACTTCTAATTTTAAAAAATGAATTTAGCAAAAAAGAACCCAACCATAGAAACTATGGGAATAGAGAAGGTTGGGGTTCATCACCCAAAAAATGGAATATGAGTAGATGCTCCTCAATTGGGAAATGGATGAATATGTTTTAGTATATTAAAGTAATAGGATATTATTGTTCAATAAAAATAATAAATAAGTTGATTTTAGAAAGGCCTGAAAAGATTTACAGAAACTAATGCTGAGTAAAATATATTGTATATAGTAACAGTAAGCTTGTGTGATGATCAACTATGAGAAACTTAATTCTTCTCAGTGGTTTAATGATCCAAGGCAGTTCCAACTATCTTTTCATAGAAAATGCCATCTGCATCCAGAGAGAGAACTATAAAGACTGAAAGTAAATCAATACATGTGTATGTTTACCCCCCCCACACACTTTTCTTCTTTTTTTGTCATAGTTTTTCCCTTTTGTTCTGATTTTTTCTCCTAACATGATTCATACAGAAATGTGTATTTAAAATTTTAGTATGTATGTATAACTAGAAAAAGAAGAAAATAATAAAATAAAAAGGGAAAAAAGAAATTCTTGTTTTGTTTGTGAATTTAAAATAAAATAAATTGTCAGATGAGAATAATTTGTTCCAGAGGCCATGAAGATGGCTGAAACAAGCATTGTGGAGCGCTAAAAGCTTGATCAGTCATCAGAGATGCCAAGGTCATCCACAGCATCCTGAGCTATCATCACATGTCCTCACTTTTGTCTTACCACTGGACTTTTATGATTCTGGGAAAGAGAGTGAGGCTGATGTAACTGAGACTGATATGTAACTCTGCCTCACTTAAATCCAATTTATGTGCAAGTCAAGATATCATTCTGTGCTGTCATTGATCTTCTTTGAAAATGAAGGACAAATAACAACTACTCAGAAAAGATTGAGGCCTAATGGATTATATAGTTATTGAGGTTAAGTCCCTGTTTGATCTAATATTACTAATTTCACAAATGGATATACTATTATCATATTTCAGGGTTTTGACAATCTTTAAAAACAGTATTACAAAGTTTTCAAACCAAAATTAATTTTAGCTTATTTTAATTTTTCAAAGCACTATGTTCCCTTCAGAGCTACTATGCACATTGATAAGGAACAACAAGATAAAACAATGACAAGGTATTGAAATATGTGAGAGAGTTGTTGGAAAACGTGGGAGCCACCTGACAGTGGCTGCTGGAGATCCAGCCCAGACCTGCAGAATGGATCTCCTCTTGTGAAAGAATGATACAAGAAGACTGAAAGGCAGTTGCTCTTCTCTGACCTCTCTCCTCTTCCCTCTGCCTCCAATATATCTCATTCCTAGTCTGCAACTCCTGTGTCAGCAAAGGCTGCCTTGCAACTCCTTCAGATGTTATGATCCACAACTGTGGAGGCTCTTGGAGAATTGACCTGTCCCTTAATAACAAGGTGTTTGTTTCTACTAAAAATGTTAGGGAATGCCAATATGACAAATAAAAATTTGCATCAAAAAGCACTTAAGCATAAAATTTTTTAAAAGAAGAGCTGAGATGGTAGAGTAAAGGTAGTAACTTGCCCAAGTTCCCCCCCAGACTACTCCAAATAACTTTCAAAATGACTCTAAAATATTAGAGCATCAGAACCCACAAAACCCAGAGTGGTACAATTTTCCAGCCAAAGGCAGCTTGGATCTGTAAGTAGGGATCTGTTGCATCAGGGTTGGTCTGGAGGGCAATTACAATGCAGGCTGCGCAAGTGTGAGACCCTAGAAACAAGAAAATGGCAGTGATCTTCAGACCTCTCAGCCCATAGAAGCAAGAAAGGTTTGGTGGACTGGGCTGTTAGAGGAGCCCCAGATCAGTCTTTGGGAGTCATTGAACTGACAGCTAGGTTTTGGGAAATACAATGATAATAGAGAAATAGAAGCTGCCCTCAACTAACATATTCTATTAGTATGACTACTTGTGCATATATTGGCAAATATGCATATATTAGCATATCTATATATATGTGCATATATATAAATATATGTATGTATCTCTGTAGGTATGTATACCAAGTTATATTCAAAGGCATGGAATTTCTTTTTGAGTTACTCTTCTCTAAGCATAATTGTTCCTATATCACATAGAACAGCTATTGTGGTAGCTATTCTGCTGTGTTGTTTTGTCTCCCTCTCTTCTCCCTTGTTTTCTTCCTCATCCTCATCCTCTTCCACTCACTTTGTGCTAATCACACAGTTAGTTGGAAAAATCCAACTGTGAAATGTAAGTTACAAAAACCCAGAAAAATTCATATTATTATTTCTCTGCTCTCTTTTGTACTAACCACTGTGACTTTTTGCAGTAGCATTCTGACAAGATATTTCTCCCTCCCCTATAATAATGTCTCCAAATTATAAACCATCCAGATAGTGGCTAAGGAATAAATGATAAGAGTAGAAGAATAAAGCGTGCTATGATTACATAATAATTCTTATAATGATCAGTTATGATAAGACCATTTTCTTCAACATTTCCTCCAGGGCTTTTTTTTAGGAGTGGGAAGGGGGTTATGGTTGAATTAAACATTTATTTAGCCTGGATTTGTAGGTTACAATCTGCATCTTTGTTACAGTAAATTGACTTGTGGATTTTTGAAAATAACTGAGTGAAGGCAGCATTGTGTCCTACTTATTGAAAGTATTTAATTAATATTTTACATTGGAGAATCTGCCTCAATTCAAGAAAGGTTCTTAATTTAAATAAATAATAAGCCTGTTCTGCACAGGTGAATCCTCTCTAGCTGGAGAAATATCATAAGCCTTTCTAAATGTTTCAAGTCCAACTATAGTGGTAATGGAAGAGTATTCAAGTTAAATAAAATTAGGATAGGGAGTAAGAATTGAATTCAGAAATCATGGTCATAAGTATTATGTTGCCTTGTGGGGCCTGACCTAGGTAGTTTTAATCACTGTTCCCACTCTACTTCTTATCTGATTCACATTCACTGATCTGTGCGATTTTTTTAAACTGATATGTGTGATTTGAGTTTAGTGACCAAAATTCTGCCATACTTTTTGGGGGACTCAGGTCTTCTCCTGTTCTCATATACTTAAATCTTATGTATTTATCCCAATTTCATAAGTGGTATAAATGGCTTTCTTGGAAAAATTGTGAGGACTTATGGAAGCTAATGACAATAATACTAATTATTTATATTTATACTTCCTATTTCCTAAAATGTATTACATGTATTATATTATTTGATTCTAATAATCTATGAAATAGATTATTATGATTATTTCCATTCTATTGATGAAGAAAATGAATTTCACATAGATGAGGAGAATTTTCCTCTTATTAATTAATTCAAATCTAGATCTTCTGAATCTATCCAGGGATCTCTCCATGATTATGGATCTTGCCACACACTCTAAAGGGTAGTTAGGTTTCTTTTTAGTCAGAACCAGAAGGGATTGGACATAATATTCTTTCCTTGTTTAAAAAGAATGTTTACAGAGGATGCTATCCAGAAGATGAATGCTAGACTGAAATGACTATATTTAAGCCTCTTCTAAGATGTTCAAACTATACTCCAAGTTATTTTATCGCCCTTTCCCATAGAAATTAAATATAGGAACTTTCTAGCAATTCAGAGAATGGAAGGACAAAATAGTGAAAAAAGATATTGAACAGGAAAAAAGAGGACTAGCCTTCATTTTGGCTTTATGATTTACATAATTTATTTATTCTTCATTCATTAAAAAATACATGGAGAAAATGATAGCCATTGCTTTTGTTTCACCCTGAAGAGATAGGTCCTACAAGTGATGTTATTCAAATCAGACATTAGATACTGTCAGGACCTGGATTCAAATTTGACCTCTAAGTTTACTATATGTGTGACTCTGGGAAAGTTGGTTAATTTTGTGGGGGGTCTCAATTTCTTTATCTGTAAAATTAAAATATTGGACTAAATTACATTTAACACCTTATCTAATTCTGATGCATTAATCCTTTGTTTAGACATTTTTTAGTGATGTTTGAAAATAACAAAAACCATAGGGTAGTTTGCATTTCCATCTCCAGCTCTTACAGATAAGGAAACTTTCTTATAAGAAAATAAGGGGAGGTGACTTACCCAGGGCCACACAGTAAGTTTCTGAGGTCCAATTTGAAGTCATCCCTTTCTGACTCCAGATTCAACACTCTATCTCTAAGTTGTCTAGCTATCTCAATAGTATGAATGTTATGATCCTATGAATCTCTAAAAAAGATGAATAGAGGAATAGATGAATCAAATACCATGTATATCTATGTTAACTTTTCTTCACCTTGATTTCCTCCTCAGGAAAATAAGGACATTGCATTAATTGATCAATTAATCCAATTGACCTCTAAGGTCCTTTTCCTATGATCCCTAAGAGACAGGTACTGTATGTGAGCTCCCATTTCAAAAGTGATGAAATGGAAGCTCAGAAATATTAAATGACTTATTTGGTCACAGAGCTAATATGTGCCCAAGGTGAGATTTGAGCCCAGGATTTTTTTCCTTTTCCCCAAGTTTGTTATTCTTTCTGGGGAAGCTAAGTGGCACAGTGGAAAGAATGCCAGACTTGGAGTTAGGAAGATTTATTATCCTAAGTTCAAATTTGACCTCAGACACTTACAAGCTGTGTGACCCTGGGCAAGTCACTTAGCCCTGTTTGTCTCAGTTTCTCATCTGTAAAATAAACTGGATAAGGGAATGGTAAACCACTCTAGTATCTTTTCCAAGAAAACTCCAAAAGGGATTGTGAGGAGAACACAATTGAAATGATTGAACAATAACATCTTTCTAAATATTATGCTATCTCTCAAGAAGAATTCCAATCTCAATTACAAAGAGATCACATAGACTACTTAAAACTTCTAAAATGTATTTTTATATGAAGCACAGAATACAAATTTGGCTTACAAAATGCATATTTTGGAGCTAATCTCTGACATTAAGAGAGATATATTTGCATCATGCTTGCTTTTGTCAGGAGTATTCTCTTTTTGCGACACTTCCCTTTACTGTGTTTCAGATGGTTTCCAGCACTGCTTGTATTCAAGGAGCAAAAATAATTTTGGATCCGCTGATCTGGGGGCTGTGGTTATTATGCAGTCATTCCCAGGAGAACCCAGCCAGGTCCAACTACAAGGAGTCCACTTTCAGTATATGGGACAAGCCTTTCAGAGACACATTTGTGCACTAAATGTGATTGGATCTATGAAAGGTAAAGTATTAGAACTATGATATTCCATGTACTTTTTGCTTCCTCATTTTTTTTTCTATTTCACCATTTCCCCCTTCCATTAAAATGGAGAAATAATAGACTTCTATTACATGTATGAGAGACCAGAAAAAAATTGATGCATTTTTATATGCTTTGATTTCAGTACCACCCAAAGGTCCCTTTGCTAGTGCAAAGATTGTTGTCCTGATTATTCAAGGATGATGCTGGAATTCCTCCTACTCTTCATGCTTTCTTTAAAATGCAATTATATGGTCCTTGGGAGGAGTAAAGTGTTCTTAGCATACAAGCTACAGATTCTAGAATTTCAAAATAACTTGGAGGACCCTAGCATTGTAGAAAAGTTACAGTGGCCACACCCAAGGCACTTTCCTACTAGCTAAAAGATGGAGGCTACTGTTGAATTTAAAATCTCTGATCTGGAGTTTCAGTAGCTCAGCCACTTAATTTCTGGACCTCAGTTTCCTCATCTATAAAAAGAGAGCAGTTAGGTGATTCAATGAATAGAGCTCCAGCCCAGAAGACTGGAGCCCAGATTCAGCCTAAGTATTTGACTATGGGCAAGTCACCTAACCCTGATTGCCTCACTAAAAAACAAAACAAAACAAAATAGGTTCTTAACTTTTATAGGTAATTGGAAAAAATATAATTAAATGGGAAAAAAAGGAAAAAAGAAAAAGAAATAAAATGAGGTACTTAAGTTATATAGACTTTAAGGGTTATTCTGTCTGAATGTATGATTCTAAGATCTTGACATACTATTTTTCAAAGTTTGTTGAGCTTTGTACATATTCTGGTGATAGATCCCCTGTATTAAAATAGTTTTCAAATTAAAAATAAAACTGTTGCATTCAATTTTTGTCCTGACTAGGGATACGTATTGGTTTGTACCTTCCTAATCCTCAGCTTCTTTATCTATAAAATGAGGATGTTGGACCAGATGGCCTTTTTTTGTCCCTTCATACTTTCAATGCTTTTATGAGCCCTATTATTCATCATAGAAAAATCTTTGCTGGAATTTTAAAATTATGCTATGTCTCAAGGAAATTTGCATTCACAAAGTAGCTTATCCCCTTACCTCATATAACATAATACTGTTAAAAATTTAAAAAGATACAAACATTTTTGTCAACGGTAAAGTCATACTCCTTACTCCCTCCTGAAGTCTAAAGAAATCTTGTTATGTTCTAGGCAGATTGTGAAGTCTGTGGGACAAATAATAACTTTTGTAATAGTCACATATTTCATGTATCACCTAAAATGTTTTCCTATCCTCTAACATAGTTTTTATAATTTAGTTTTTGATTTGCTTTTGATCAAGTTGTGCTTTTTATAGTAACCTTTTTGAGTCCCACTTCCCTGGAAATTCATCTTAGCCAAATTGACTTCTCTTGGTGTTGTCACTCCCTCAAACTTATCTGTGTCAGTGAGTGCATGGTTTCTTATACAACATGGTTTTCTTTGAGTTTCTTTAGCAGAGGCAGTAGGCCATAATCAAAACTATGTTTCTCTTCTTGACATATTCTTTCCATTCTTGTTCCAGATTCATACATCCGGGGATGTTCATTGTGGGATTCCTTCAGCAGGGGCCTTAGCCTGTCCAAGACCTCAAATCTCATTGTGGAGAAAAACTTGTTCTATAATATTTTAGGCCATGGACTACTAGTTGGTGAGTGAAAAAGGGTTGGTCACCACCAGTGGTCTTGAGCAGAACATTTTGTTGTTTTCCTCCAAGTGGCATTTATCATTTCAAAATTCAAACTTTTCATTTGCCCATGTGCTAACTTCTGGTGCCTACAACATGCCTGTGGTTCATAGAATTGGTTATTTAGAATTTTGGGCCAGCGAATGACCCTACATGTGAATTTTGAGTCCAAGGAACGAAGTACCAATTTTGGACACCATAGGTTTTATATTCATATTTACTTTTATATTTAAGTCCTAGCCCAGATATTCACTACCTCTGTGATTCTCAGCAAGACACTTAACCTCTAAGCATCATTTCCCTCATCTGTAAACTGCAAATAATAATATCAGCCAAGATGATGTAGTAAGCAAAAAATTCCATAACTCTCATATTTCCTCCAAACTTCTGTTTTGAAAAAAGTATGCTTTGATCCTCATTCAGTCTCCATAGTTCTTTCTCTGGATGTAGATAGCATTTTCCATCCCAAATATATTGGAATTGTCTTGTATGACTGTATTGCTGAGAAGTCTGTCATAATGATAATTACACAATCTTAGTGTATACATTCTTAAAGAAGAAGTTGAGTGAGTTACAGCTTAATGACCAGATAGAGAATATTACAAAATATAAAATAGATAATTTTGATTGTATTAAATTAAATAGCTTTTGCACTAACAAAACCAATGTAACCAAAATTTGAAGGAAAGCAGAGAGCTTCTGAGAAACAATCTTTATAAGCATGTGTCTCTGATCAAGGCCTCATTCCCCAAATATATAGAGAACTGAGTCAAATCTATAAGAATGCAAGATATTCCCCAACTGATAAATAGTCAAAGGATATAACTAGACAGTTTTCAGATAAGAAATCAAAGCTATCTATAGGGATACAAAAAAGGATTCTAAATCACTTTTGATTAGACAAATGAAAATTAAAATACCTCATACATATTAAATTGGCTAAGATGACAACAAAAGGAAAATTATAAATATTGGACTGGATGTGGGAAAATTGAGATACTAATGTACTCTTGGTGGAGCTGTGAACTGATCCACCCATTCTAGAGAGCAGTTTGAAACTATGCCCAAAAGACAACTAAACTGTACATACCCTTTGATGGAGTAATACAATTAGCTTTGTATCCTAAAGATATCATAAAAAAGGGAAAAAGACCTGCACATGTACAAAAATATTTATAGCAGCCCTTTTCATAGTAGAAAAATATTGGAAATTAAGGAGATACCCATTAATTGGGGAAAGTTGAACAATTTTGCTTTATGAATATAATAAAATACTATTGTATAATAAGAAATGATGAACAGGCAGATTTCAGAAAAGCCTGGTAAGACTTGTATGAATTGATGCAAAGTGAAATAAGTGGAACCAAGAAAACTTGATGAATGACTATGAATGACTCAGCTTTTCTCTACAACACAATGATCCAAGACAAGTATAAAGGACTCATGAAGTAAAATGTTACTCATATCCAGATTTAGAAACTGTTGAACTTTGAATGCAGATTGAAACATACTTTTTTCACTTAGACTTTTTCATGCTTTTTTTCCCTTTCGATCTGTTTCTTTTTTTCCCAACTATGATTAATATGGAAACATGGTTCACGTTAGTACCTATGTAACATATATGTGATTTGGGGAGTAGAGGAGGTATCAAGGGAAAAAAATCTTTAGACACCCTCTTCCTCTTGTTCTCATCAAAATCATTTAAGTTTATGTTTTCAGAGTTTGATTCTTGACAGTCTTTGATATTTCTTGAGGTAACCTTCCATAAATGTACATTTGTGATTGCTTCTTGCTTCTCATTTTCTAGTCAGATTTAGTTCTATTTGATGTCTCAACTTTTTCTTTTCCCTTTGATTCCCAGGCTTAGGTGAATTTTAATTTGCATCTAATACTAAAATTTCCCCATTAAACACTTTACTTAACAGATCTTCAAGTTTTGCAGTTTCATTTTTACAAGATTTTGAGTTTCTAAAGTAATGTTAAAAAGCTTCACTTGATTAAGATTTTTTTGAGGTAATTGGGGTTAAGTGACTTGCCCAGGGTCACATAGCTTAGTAATTACCTAAGGCTGAATTTGAACTCTGGTCCTTCTTACTCAGGGCTGATATTCTATCCACTGAGCCACATAGTTATCTCTGACTAAAGAAGATTTTAAAGCTGGACACAGAAGATAGAAGTAAGAGCTAGTAAAAAACTGAAGATGAATAAAAAAAGAGAAGAATGGCCTTATAGGAATATAGACAATTAGGTAGTGGGATAGATAAAGTACTATATCTGGAGTCAGGAAGACCTGAGTTCAAAACTAGACTCACTTACTAGCTGTGTGACCTTGGACAAGGCCAGTTTCTCTTTGCCTCAGTTTCTTCATCTTTAAGTAGGGATAATAATAGCATCTACCTCTCCTAATTGTTTCAAGGATCAAATCAGATAATATTTGTGAAGTTCATTGCATACCTTAAGCTATGTAAATGCTAGTTATTATTGTTTATTGTTTATTATTATTATTATTACTAAAGAGACTCAAATTTAGGATGAGCTGAACAAATATAATGAATTTTGAGGACAATAGAACAAGGTCAGCAATACTTCCCGGTATCTAAAACAATGTTATTGCTGAATTGTTCTAATAGCTATTTACAAAAATAAAAATCATAAAGAATAGGAAAAGTCCAGAAGGAAATGATTGGGAAAATTCCACCTCAATTTTGAAAAAAAAAAAAAAAAAAAGAAAGAAAATTTATCCTTCAAACTATAGGTCAATAAACTAGATATCTACTTTAAGAAAAATGTGAGTATGAATTATTTAAGGGGTGTTTCTTATTCTTCTAAATAAGCATAATTTATCAAAAAAAGTTATGGCACATAAATGTCATTTGCTTTTCGACAGAGTTATTTTCACTAAAATCCAAAAAAGTGGTTCAGATAGGACTTAGCAGAGTTTATATGGACAGAGAATAGTCTTTGGTAGATACTATTAAGTGAGAAATGCTTTAAAGATAGTCTTAGCAGACTTATTTCAGAAAAGGAAAGAGTTACATGAACTGATGCTGAGTGAGGTGAGCACAAACAAGAGGAAATTATACATAGTAATAATAACATGTGATGATCAGCTATGATGGATTTTGCTCTCCTCATCAATGTGGTGGATTCAAGGCAATTCCATAGACATGGGATAGAAAATGCTAGAGAACTATGGAGACTGAATGTGGATCAAAGGATAGTATTTTCACTTTTACATGTTTGTTTGTTTTCCTCATGATTTTTTTCTTTTTTGATCTGATTTTTCTTGGACAATGTGACATATTTAAAAAGGTAGCACATATTTAACCTATATCAAATTGCTTGCTATCTTGAGAAAAGGAGAGGTAAGGGAGAGAGAGAGAGAAAATTTTGTAACACAAAGTCTTACAAAAATGAATTTTGAAAACTATCTTTACATGTATTCAGAAAAAATTGAGATAAAACATAGATAATAAAGACAAGCTCAGTGAAAAACTTCATATTTATTTTTAGAAGTCAGTCCAGATAAATTTGGAGATGCTTCTCACTAGATATTGGCTAATAACTTTTCAGTTACAGCACCTTAAATAAAACAAAAACTTTTTACTTCAGTGAAAGGACTTACTCTCCTCCATGAGATCATAAATCTTTGAAATATTTAAATCCTAGATTAACAGATAAGGGAAATGCTAAAGGCACAGGGTACCTAGTTTTCAGCAAAGTATCCAGCAGGCTTGTATGGTAGTCTTGTGAATAAATTTAAAAGATGTAGAACTGATGATCATATAATTAGGCCATTTTATAATTTCTGGGATGACTAATGGAGTGCCACAACATTTTTGGCCCTATTATATCAGACATTTTGAACAATTCCTTCAATGATATGCTTATCACATTTTTAGATGACATAAATCTTGATATGGTGGTTAAGATGTTGGAGGATTAACTGGAATCCAAAAAAGTTTCTATTGGATTAAATATGGATTGAATCCAATAAAATATTATTTATCAAGAAGAAGTAAGAAGTGCTATACTTATATTCAAAAAGTGAACAGGTTTTGCTCATTTTACTTTGAATCAATTCATATAAATCTTTACAGATTTATCTAAAACCATTCTCTTTGACAAATCATAAATGACATAATAATATTCCATTACATTCATATACTATAATTTACTACCATCTCCTGACAGAGAGGAGACAGATTTACTAAATACACATAATCAATGTGGGAATTCATATTGCTTAACTATCATATTTGTGACTTTTGCTTTTTTTCCCTCTTTCTAGTTTTGGGGATAGGAGAAAGAGAAAAAATGCTTGTTAATTGAAAAAATAATTCAATTAAAACTGAAAACTCAACTGTATAAATGTGATATGATTGTTTCCTTGTGAAAAGGTGTTGTATTTTTTTGTGTGATTACAAGTTGAATTTGAATCAACAGAATGATTTGGTAACTGATAAAACTAGTGGTTGCTTAGATTTTATGATAAAAATCTGATGTGAAATATGTAGCAGTAGGCAGTTCCACTATACTGTACCCTATTCAGATCACATCTAGGATACAGTATTCATTTCTGGATATTAACACTAATGAGAAAGAACACATGCAGCACTGAATAACGTGAAAATATTTGCCCTTAAGAAAACTTAAAGGGTGAGACTGGGGATGAATGTAATTACTCTTTTTCAAATATTTCAAGCTCTTTCTTGGTAGTATTATTGGATATATTCTGACTGACCCCAAACAAAGAAATAGGTATAGTTATGGAAAAGTAGATTTGGGTTTGATGTAAGGGGGAAAAAGTCCTGGCAATGTTACACAAAAATAGCCAAAGGACCTGGGTTCATGCTCTCTGCCATTTTTTGGCTCCATTGGCTATATCACTTAACCCCCAATTTTATTTTCCTTCTTGGAGCAGATGATCTTTAAGGTTCTTTCCAGATCAAACATGCGATCCCTCAGATTGTCATGGTGATATCTATTGCTGAATTTTTTGATTAGAAAGATTTTTAATCAAAAAGAAGGCGATTATTCCCTAGACTTCATCATAGCTCACCTTCCATTTTTCAGGCCTCTTTCTCCCTTTGGTGATTTCCATTTTGAGGAAGAGTGTAGACTAACTATTCTTCATTTTCTGTTTTTTTTTTTTTTCTACCAGACAGATTTTGTCTTTCTTTTTCTTTATGTTTATGTTGCTATTACTTAGCATAGTGATTGGCACATAGTAAGATAATAAATGCTCTCATTTTATAGATGAGGAAAATGAGAACCTTGGAAGTTAATGATTTGACTTGACTTGATCACTTTCCAGGGAAGAATGTTATTTTTTGTACTTGTATTCACAGCATCTAGAACATTGCCTGATACTTAATACTGAAATTTAATTAATTCTGAATGATTAATTAGTCATTATTGTTCAGGTACATTACCTAGTAATCATTCCTTTCCAAATAAGATACTGTAGTTCTAGATGAAATCATATTTTTTTAATGGCTCTAACCTTACAAGTGAAAAAATTTAGGGACCTAGATAGAGGAGGGAATCTGGAAAGGAGCCTAAGGCATGTTTTAACAGAAAGAAGTTACTTAGACATGGGTTAGACTGGAACACATAAGGACAATTAAGAAAAATCTGTAAAGGACTGGAACTAAGAAAGCTGTATATCAGGCCATGAATTTTAACCACCTAAAGAAATCCAAGAGTTAAAAGTCTCTTTATGTTAACAGTTTATATTGGGAAAGAGACCCAAGTTTATAGTTCTTTAAATCTCTGAATTACATGTCATATTTAGAAATGGTATGCTAAGTAGTGGATTCTAAACTTATGTTTTAAAACTTTTTAAAGAAATAAGCTTATAAAGCTTTTTACCTATTATCTCATTTGGTCCTACCAACAATCCCTTGAGGTTGGTATTATTATTTTCCCTATTGTATAGATGAAGAAAGAGGTTTAGTGATTTGTTAATCACAAAGGTAGTAAATATCAGAAGCTGAATTTAAATTTAGGATTTCCTGACTCCAAGACCAGTGCTGTGTTCTCTATGCCACCTAGCTGACTTCTGAGAAAAGTATAAACAAGTGGAAAAGTATAATTTTCTTTGTTTTTTTTCAATTGCCCATACTGTATGAAAACTGATTATGAAATCCACTGAGTTCTCTGACACCACTATCCACCTGCAGCTATAAAAAAATCATAGAAATGTGCAAACTAGACATACAAAGTCTGACCCATAAAATAACAAGAAACAGCATGAAATGGTGGTGTCTTCTTTCTTGGGGCTGGTTAATTTCTGCCTATTCCTAAGAACAAAGTGACAATAGTGTTCATTTCTTTGTTCCTCTATTTCGTTCTTATCTCTCAGTCCATCTCTGTCTCTTTGTTTTTCTCCCAATTTCAATGTTTACAATTCATGGGTTCCTAAAATCTCAGTTTTTCTGTGTAATTCCTAACTTTAAAAAGTTAAAAAAAAAAGAAATATGGTTGGTATGTCTTGTTTTGTTCAGTGGCATGAAATGTGCTCTGGTTACACTGTATTTTTTTCCTCAGGGACTTACATGGAAATGAGACATCTCCCTTGGAAGGCCGTCCCCAGAAGAAAAACTGGTAAATAGATGAATTTGTTTTAAATATATTATAATAAATTTAGGATGTCAAGTATTTTACACAATAAGCCGATGGCATAATGTATAATGTCTTAAGTATTCTTAAATATGCTCAGCACAGTTTGTCTATACTCTGTGTATATTTTATACCTACATATGCATACCATATGATATATATATATATATTCTATGTAATCTGTGAAACATATAATAATTAGTATAATCAAGAGGTTTTGACCAGTAAAGATGATTATTAATTGTTTTAAAGATTCTCCTTTTGATTTCTTTCTTCTTTTTTTTTTTTTTTTGCTTGTAGACTTCTCAAGACAGGGGAATATAGTAAGAAACAATGTGGTAATTGGAATTTTGGGAACTGAAGGTCTTTCTAATATTGAAGTATTGTCACCAGCTGGCATCTACATCCAAGATCCAACCAATGCTGTAGAGGTAAGGCTATAATCTCTGTCAAGAGGAAGATGACAACTGAGGAGGCATGAATTCTCAAGAGGCTCATTTGTAGAAAAAATTCAATTGAATAATAGCAATTGTGAGAAGGAATGGAGTTGCAGTTTTGGGTACATTAGAACAGTATAACCAATTAATTGTCAATCAATTGCCCTATGGCTCACATTACCATCTCTGTGACTTCCTGAAGCAGAACATCTTTTCATGGCCACTACTTCCCTATGTGCATTTCCTTCCTGTATTAAAATATGCAACACACACTATGAACCTTTTCCCCAACCTCCAATTGCAGTGGTAGGTTTGGCTCCCAAAGCTTAGATGGGAGTCAGAAAGAACTGAATTAAAATCCAGCCTCAGATATTTACTAGCTTTGTTATCCTGGGTAAATCACTTCACTTGTCTGCCTCAATTTTCTTAACTGTAAAATAGGTGTAAAAGTAACACTTACCTTTCAGAGATAGTGTGAGGAGCAAATGAAATAATAATTAGAAAGTATTTAGCACAGTCCCTGGCACATAGTAAGTAAAGATAATGATGATGTGTTTTTTTGTGTACCAACAATTATGTTAAATAGTAGGAATCCAAAGACAAAAATTAAACAATATCAAGGAATAATATTAAACTATGTAAACAATTAAACAATAACAAATAAATTAAGCAATATCAGATCTCTAAGGAACTAGATGGTACTCTATTGGAGGAAAGCAATACTGTATGGAAGTTAGTTAGGTATTCTAAGAAGTAGAGTTGAGGAGCAAATACATTACAAACATAGGGAAAGGATGTACAAAGGCACACAGATGAGAGAGAATATTTAATATGAATAATAGCAAGTAAGCTAGTTTGACTCAAGCAGAGAGTGTGAGGAGAAAAACAAGCGTGAACCTTAGAAAAATATGTTGGAACAAGATCATTAAAGTGATTTGAAATCCAAACAGTAAGGTTTGCATTTTATTTTTGAGATAAGGAGGAACTTCCAGAAGCTTCTTGGTTCCAATTTGATAGGTTTGTAAAGAGGGATAATAGTAGATTAATAGTCTAGTTTTTCCTCTTTCTGTGACTTAAACAAATGAACTGTCCATGAATGGATTAAACCAAAAAAAGATTCAGAATCCTTTGCTGAGAGGCTATTGTGTCCATGGATATAAAGCTAGTGAAGTTTCTGAGGAGCAGATAGAATGAGCTTCTTGTTTTCCTTTCTGCTCTTGATCGTATGTTTTCAATTACCTTCAGCTGAATAACCCTTAATAAAAGTTGTGGTTATCTCTTTAACTTTCCTCCAGACTCTTAATTATGTTTATTCCAAGTACAGCACTTAGACACCATTTTAGGTACCTAATGGGGGCATCTAATATGCTTGTGAGGAAAGCAGGCAGAACTGCAAGGATCCTAGGAAATGGAAATTCCTGTACCTGAAAACGTTGGAATTGCATTGGGCTTGCAAGACACTGCAGAGTATCTTGTGCATTTATTTTGTTTCAGGTTAGGTCCAAAGAGCATCCCATTTTAGGATGCTTTGGGAGTCATGTAGCTATCGAATCTTGGATACATTAAATAACATAAAAGGGTCACATCTTTCTGTTTTTAGGCATGACCACATCTACACCAAGCAGTACATGCCATGGGTAACACTGGTTTATCTGTATCAAATAAAATAGTAACATTTTTGGAGACAAATGATACATAGTGTCACACCAGGAAAGGACAGGGAGCAGCCTGAGATCCACAATTTGATGAAAGCTGATTGGGTGAAAATCTCTTCAGTCAATTTGGGTTGATATTGACTGTCAATTCAGGGAAGACTCAATCATCAGGGAGAAAACATTCACTTAGAAATGGCCTATGAAAATGTCCAAAAGCATTTCAGAAATTCCTATATCCTTTTCATTTCTTCCATGATCTTAGAACGTACTTTACATTTCAGATATAATAACTTGTACTTAAATTTAGAACACATAAACAAATATGTATTTAATTCTCTCTTTAGTGAATTTAGGGTCAGAGAACCTAATCTTGAATTTCAGATTTGTTACTTAATATTTGTGTGTACCTGAATTAGCTATGTCCTTCTCTGGACTGAGTTTTCTTACATGTAAAATGAGAATTATGATCTCCAAGGTCCCTTCCAACTCTCAATTTATTATATTAAGAGGCTCATGAATTCTTCATTTTATCTTGCCTTCATTATATCTTGGTCAACATATTCTTGTTTTTTGTTTCCTTTTCTGCTCTTGTAATTGTTTCAATATCTCATTTCCCCCCTTTTCCAAATCTATGACATCTGCAAATTTTTTTTTGTTTCTACCTTAGTACTAGTAGCATTCTTTACTCTCTTTCCCCTCTCTCTCTCTCTCTCTCTCTCTCTCTCTCTCTCTCTCTCTCTCTCTCTCTCTCTCTCTCTCTCTCTCTCTCTCTCTCTCTCACACACACACACACACACACACACACACACACACATTTATATTGTGCAGTATGGCATATTATTTTCATATATATATGTATATTTTTATTTATGTCCTACTATTGATATGGGTGCTTAGTATAAATGCTGTAGCCTCACTTTTTCAGTGCTATAGGAATAATGAAAAAAAATACCATCTCGGGGAATAAGGAGAACATTGTAGGAGTAGAATTTAGAACATAAAACTTAAAAGAAAAACCCAATGAATGTTAAAAATTGTTTTTTGCATATAATTGGGTAAAAATGAAATATTTACAAAAGTAAATAGAAAAAGATATAAATAAATGGAAGGAAATTCATAAAACAACAAAATACACTGGCAGGAAATTGAAAAAGACAACATGGATGTTAAAATTATTTCAAAAAGTGAAAAGAAAAAAAAATTGATTTATTTTTTAAGGTGATTAGGTTCAGCTGAACCTAATGTTATGTTTTGTCTTATCTGCTTATATTTTTAGTTTTTCTACATTTTCCCCATTCTATTGTTTATCTCCATTAATGATGATGGTTTCTTGTTATATAACTAGATCACAACCAGATGTGATGAAAATACATCAAAATCTGGGTTTACTTCAGTGATGGGAAGATTTTTATCAATATGCGCTCTAATAAAGTAAATTGTAACTTTTCCAAACCATGTAGGAAAGGTAGGGCTACTGGTTCTGCTTCCATAGCCTTCAAGAACCCAGGGTCATTTGCATTTTGATAGAATTTTATAATTAAATCAATAATAATAATTTCCCAATTTTTATTTCTTTTGCCTTCTTTGTAATATTTGACACTGTTGATGATTCTTCCTAGAAACCTCCTTCTCTTGGTTTTCCATGACACTGTTTTCTAATAGTGCTCCATTCCTTTTTAATCTACTTTGCTGGATCATCACCCATGTCCTATACCCTTTCTGGGTATGCACTGTAGGTATTTGATTTGAGTTTGTCCTCTTAACTTCCCTCTCTTGTAGCCTCATCTTCTTCCACTGCTTTAATCATCTTCTCTATATTGATAACCCTCATAGTTTTTTTCTCTCACTGAAGTCTGATACATATCACAGCTATCTATTGTAACACTCCCATCTCAATCTCCAGTAGACATCTCAAATCAATAGATATGAAACAGACCTCATTATATTTCCCCCTACCCTTATTCCAAACTTCCCTATTTCTCTTAGAGCCATTACTTTCTACTAGTCAGACCTTGGAGTCATCTTGATTCCCCAGTTTCTCTAACTCTACATATACAATCGCTTACTCTGTCTTCTTGATTCTACTTTAAATACAGCTCTTATATTTGTTCCCTTCTCTTATTTTCATGGTCACCATCATAATTCAGGCCCTCAATTGTCTTCTAGAATATTTCAAAAACCTTCTAGTTGATCTTTCAGAATCTTGTCTTTTCCTTATTCAACCTATCCCCTCCTTACCCACCAGCTTTCCAAGTGATAATCCTAAAGCAAAGGTTTAATCTTATATTTTCCCTAAATTCCTAGGCATCTTATTAACTCTAGAATTAAATGCAAACTCTATTATTGACTATTTAAATCCCTTTATAACCTGACTGCAACCTATATTTGCAATATTATTAGATGACCTTCTTCATACACTCTATACTCCGGTAAACCAACCGTCTTGGTGTCCCTCACACATTATACTTCATTTCCAATTCCCTTACTCTTGTATAGCTTATCTCCTATGCCTGGAATATGCTTGCATCATCATCTCTACCTCTTGGAATCCCTTATTTCCTTCAGAAATTGGTTCAAATGGTATCCCCTCCCTGAAGTCTTCTTAATAGACCCATCTTTTGATACTACATCTCAAAAAAAAAACCACCACAAAACAAAACCAAAACAATCCTTCATATTCTCATATGAATTCAGATATATTTGCATATACTATTATGTGTGTCCATATTGATTCTCCCAATAGAATGTAGTCTTTGTGCAGGCAGAGACTGTTTCATTACTGACTTTGTATTTTTAATATTTAGGACAGTACCTAGATTATCATAGATACCAAATTAATACTTGTTGATCTATGAATTACTTGATAGAGAAGGAAGTTTAAAAAAGAATGATGTGACTAAGAGTATCAAATACTTCAGAGAGGTTAAGGAGGAAGATAAAACTTAGGAAAAATCAGGTGATGTGCATGCAAGAGTAATTTTTAAGGAATGATGTTAACAGAAGCCAAATTGCAATAGATAGAAAGGAATAAGTAGTGGGAAGCTTTGGCTTCAAAAAGAGAGAGAAGATGGTTTATTGACCTAGACTGTAGGGAGTCTTTTTTTAAATTCAGGAGAGGTGGCAATTTTTTGTAGATACTGTAGAAGGTGTTATGTTTTTTGAATGATTTCACAGATATTCCATCAATTAATTGTTAGCATAATCCTATGAGTTCACTAAAGCAGATCATATCTGCATTTTCATATTGACACACAGCAAAATTAAGTGAGATGTTCAATATCATACTTCATATTAGTAACAGAAATTGAAGAATAATACAGATATCCTGTCTTAAGTCAATACCTATTTAACTAGGAAATGATGTCTCCCAAGCTGACTTTGTATGTGAATATACATATATCTGTCTTCATCCTTGCTTATTTCTTTTAACACCTATTGATATTGTCCCTTCTGTTGGAATGTCTCTATTCAGCAACTCTAAACAATACCATGACCTTTTTCTTAGCATTCATTTCCATGTGTCCTTTGCTCTGTTAATAATTATAGCCTTTATGACTTGTCAGACTTGCCTGATCTTATCCTCCTAGTCATTGTGTCTAGCCTCGTTTACTTCATGTGAGCATCATCTGTCTAATGCTATTGATTTCCATCTACTGTCATTGACATTAAGGTTGTTTTGTTTCACAGTTGACTTTCACAGTAGGTAATACTTATGTAGATTTTTAAGCTTTACCAAGCAGATTTGTTTGGTGAATAATGAAATATCATCATTTTATAGAGATAGAAATTAAGGTTTGAGGAAATTAAATATCTTGTCCAAAGTCACACAGCTAACAAGTATTGACATCAGAGAATATTAATTGTACAAACAAAAAATATTTGTTTGTATATTCCCAATACTTTACTAAATATTACATAATTTCAGGGAAACTTACAGCAGAAAATCTTTAAGAACATGTAAGTCTTTAAGTACCTCTCCTCAGAATTAGAAAAGAAATTCAAATTCCTTGAGATATTTTCTTTGTATCATCAGGAAACAATTTGATACTTTTATATAAAAGGTGCTAAACAGATCTGGAGCTGGAAGGGAACTCACAGCTTAGATATTGAAACCGCTTTATTTTACAAATGGAAGGAAAGAAGGCCAAGAAAGATAGGATAACTTTAGCCAAGTTCACATGCTATTATATATCAAATTCATAATTTGAACACAGGTCTTTTAATTCCAAATCCAATGCTGTTAAGAAAAAAATGAATTTTATGAATAGGCCAGAAAAACCTGAGCAGAGGAGTTGTTGTTTTCTACTTGCTTCAGTCTAACATAAAAAGCACAAAGATTTGTTTGTTCTAGGGATCATTTATGGGCAGCTAGGATGAACAGTGAATAGAATGGTAGGCCAGTCAGGAAGACTTGAGTCCAAATCTGGCCTCTGACACCAACCAGCTATGTGACTTTGGGTGAATCACCATTTCCCTCAGTTTCCTCAGCAGTAAACTGATCTGGAAAAGGAAATGACAAATCTTTCAGCATCCTTACCAAAAAAAAAAAAAAAATCCAAATAGGGTCACAACAGTTGGGTGAAACTGAAATGACTGAAACAAAAAGGGATTGATTTGTGGATTGGTCCTATCGAATCCCAGGTGTGCATGTTTTTTAGAGTCATAATATCCTTCAAGGCAAAATTACCACGGAGTTCCCAAATTGTGGTAAACATAAACCTACTAAGAAAATATTAATGTCTATTGATAATTTGTTAGTGATATTTCCACTCAAATATTGAGAATATAATTATGTAGCCATATAATAATTATAGCCATATAATAATATTTAATATATTAATATAAATATATTTATATTAAAATATAAAATATATAAAATATATTCAAACTATAAATTACATCCAGGTATGGATGTAAGTTTAATTAAATATGGAAGTAGATTTAATTTCCTCTATTTTGGCTTGTGTTTTCTAGGTTTTTTTTTGTCCTAAGAGTATTTCATATCCCCAAATCTGCATTTATAGACTACATCAATATATTGTTAATTCAGTGGGTTCTTGGGCCCCATTACTTTTGGAAACTTTTTAAGGGAAATATACTCAAGCCTTGGATGAACTCTTCCTCAATCCAGTCCTTGCATTCATCAGATAAATTCCTTGTCCCCAAGCAAACTGATTTCTATGAAATCCAAACAAAGAGAAGATGAGAACTTGAAGAAATCAATTAGCATATGGATAGAGATTATAAAACAGAAATAGGAGGTTCTAAGTTTTCATTTAAGCAGAGAACATTCAAAAATTATTTTAATTATTGATCTCAACGATATTGGATAAATAAATAAGAATTACTCTTTTAGAGACTATAAACACTTTATATCCATTCTCATTTCCTTCTACCCCATACCAGGAGAAAAAAAAAGGCACGTCAAAATGTTCATACTTTTAATCCAGAGATCTCATTCTTAGATATATTTTATATATATATATATATATATATATATATATATATATATATATATATATATATATATATATATTATATATAGTAAAGTCCCTTGATACAAAATCAAGTAAGTAGGACAAATCAAATACTACACCCAATGACCACAAAAGCATACATGGAAAACATAAGAAAACAGAATAATCAAAAATTAATGCTATAAATTTATGATGGCTAAAGTGGCCTCAAAGGAATCTATGCAATAATACATGTTCCTCTCTTTGCAGAGATTGGGAACATGGTATTGAATACAGTTTATAATGTCATACTTTATTGATGTATTATTTAATTTTAGTGAACTTTAAAAAATTATTTCTTATAAAGATTGTGAATAGGAGGAGAAGAAATGTGTAGGAACATGTAAGTTATATAAGAAACAAAGGATAATAATATTTTTTAAAGCAAGAAAACATCAGAGAGATTCATTGTTCCTCAGCAAACTGATTTTCATGAAATCCAAGCAAAGAAAGGGTAAGAAGTTGAAGAAAACAATTAGCATATAAATACCTAGAGATTACAAATGTAGAAATAGGACTAATGGAACAAGTAATAATTAAAAACAACTTTGTGCTAGCTACTTTTACAATTATTATCTCCTTAATTTCTTATCACCACCTTGTGAGGTAGACACTATTATTATCCCCATTTTATAATTGAAGAAACCGAGGCAGGTAGATATTAAGTGATTTACCCAGGGTCATCGAGCTAGTGTTCCTGCATAAATTTGAACTCAAATCTTTTTGATTTCAGGATCAGTGCATTATCCATTATATAACCTATATACATAAAAACATATAAATATGAAAGATGCAGATGCAGACATATACATATATGACAATGACAGATATAGATGATGCCAATTCAAACATAGATGATGTAGATACAGATAATATTAGGTAGCAGACAAATGTAGAAATTGAATATACATTATGATTATGAATTATGAATTTCCACGATATATATATATATACATATATATCTATACAATAAATATTTTTGTATTTGTATTATATATATGTATTGACATATGTATGCAGTATGATACAGATACAAATATAGATGATGCGGATATAAATATACATGACAATGATAGATACAGATGATGCAGATTCAAATATAGATGATATAGATACAGATGATATTAAGTGGCAGACATATGCAAAATGAAAGATACATTGTAATTAGAATATCTGTGAATGTATGAGTTCATATGATGTATAATATATATGCACAATAAATGTATTTGTATTAAATACATAATATGATATGTATGCAGTATATACTCAGTGATTTATATATATTATATTTATCAATCTTTACAGCAAGATGGGAGATAGATGCTATCATTATCCCCATTTTACAGATGAAAAAAACTGAGAGTGACTAAAGCTAAATGATTTGGCCAGGGTCATACCACTAATAGTTCTTTTTTACTCTAGGTCCAGTATTCTTTACATTGTACTATCTAGTTGTTCTGTTAAGCCAACAAATACCACCTTGACCTTGAACATGTCCACTATAGGAGCAAGCTTTCAGGAGGAAGGAGAAGAGCAGACTTGAAAGATTCTGCAGGGACTTTTTGGTTGCTTATTATCCCAGAATTGCCATGGCCCAGATCCTATGACCAAATATTTGGTCACAGTATATATAAATTTTCCCCGCTTTCAGTCACCTTTACAGTTAACTCACCTTCTAGCTCTTCATGTTGCTCGGGCATTTCAGTTGTGAAATTGCTTTTTTCACAGCTTAAAAAATGTCCTTCGTCCCGGCCCACCCGCCCCCTTACAGGCTGTGCTGCAGATGAGGCAAGTTTAAGCCTGTTTCTTTTAGCAAAGAAACTAGTCCTTTGGGTGATGGTGTCTCTGGGGTTCTTAATATTCTCCTAGCTCTGGCTTTTAGTAACTTTGTACTGTTAACTATATAAATGATTTCAGGAGGGGGCAAACAATTTTTGCTCCATGATTAGAGCACTGGTTTGACCTATGATATTTATTTTTTACTCTGACCTTGGCATATGGAACATAAAACTTCCAACTCATTTCAGTGTGTGTGCTCTTTAGACCGTTATCTTACAATCACAATCTTGTTCAAGATTGCTAAATGAAATTTGTCTCATCAATTCAGGACAAACAAGGAACATTGTTCATCTCCAAAGGTCTTAAGTTCTCTCCTTCCTACTCCCACTAAACCCTCCCCATTTAAATGTAAACAGATTAGTTGATTTTCAGGGTTTCTTATGAGTAGGTCCTTGCTTTGTATACTGCTCAGAAAGCCCCCAGAAGGGCAATTTGGAAATGTTCACTTACAGTTTGCTAGAATTTATTTGGGTCTCCTGAATCAATTCTTTAAGGAAATATATATTTAAAGGACCAACACTATGTCTCTAATTATATCTACTCAGTTAGTAATGTATATTTAAGCAGTGCCTGAAGGGTTAACTAACATTATTCCAGTGACTATAGATGCATTACCTTAAGGTATCTGCCATACATGGGCAGCTAATTTCTCTCTGGAATTTTTCTTGCATGAACGTCCATAATACATTGACTTCCGAAAAGAATTGATTTCCACACAAAATTCCCTGCTTGCCTTAAACCTTTCCCCTAAAGCCACCAGCTGCCTGCATAAATATGTGGTTTTTCCTCATGAATCAGACCTAGCATACACAATTGAAGTTGAGAGGGAAATAGTCTGGTAAGCAATGGGGCTCAAATGTTCAAGAGTTTCTATCTAGTAATTAGGAGCCTCATCAGATAATGGATAGCCTACGTCAACTGATGATAACTTTCCCCATCTGAATCAGCATTTTGGAGGCAGTTTTGCATTAGCACAAGATGCTTTATCAATGTCAGTGTTGATTGGGATAGGAATTGGGAATGGGAGACAGTACATGATGGGCAAGCAGCCTGATCTTGATTGTATATATTGCTTCTATAATCACTTGGTAATATTTAGGGAAGGAGATCTTGAACTCTATTCAATTATTTAGGTAGGTTGGTCCAAGTCAAATGATAATAATTTAGACATTATTCTGGTTCAAAACTTTATCATTTCTCACTTCAACCATTTCAATAGCCTCCTAATTGGTTTGTTTCCACCCTCTCTCCTTTCCAATCCTGCCTTTAGAATACATATGTGACCATATCATTTGCTTAATCAAGAAGCTTCAGTGACTCTTTTTGTCTTTAGGATTAAAAAAATAAATGAAAAAAGCAACAAATAAATACTTTTAAAGCATCTATTTCAATCTGTGGTTTTCATTGATTTTCACATTATAACGAAACTGATCTGCTTACCAATCTTGCATAGGCATTATTCTAATTGTTGTCTCAGTATCTTTGTTCAGGCTATGTCTAATAGTCCATTCCCCCTACTTTTCTTCGTGGAATATATCTCCCTTCAAGATTCAGTAAATGTAAGGATAATTTCCTCTAAGAGACCTTTTCTGATAGCCCAAAGTACAGCTGTGCATAGAGCAAAAGACTTTGAGTCAAGAAGAGTCACATTTCTGAGTTCAAATCTGGCCTCAGTCATTTACTATCTGGTGACTCTGGGCAAGTCAACCCTGTTTGTTTATTTCTTCATCTATAAAATGAGCTGGAGAAGAGAATGTCAAATTTCTCTAGTATCTTTACCAAAAAAATCTGAAATGAGGTCATGAAGAGTTTGGAGAGGACTGAAAAACAACTGAAAAAATATTGTACTCCCTAAATTTATTTATGCATATATATATATATATATATATATATATATATATATATATATATATATATATATATATTTGTTTTTGTGAGGGAATTGGGGTTAAGTGACCTGATCAGAGAGTCACAAAGCTAGTAAGTGTTAAATGTCTGAGATCATATTTGAACTTAGGTCCTCCTGACTCCAGGGTTAGTGCTCTGTTCACTTCACTATGCCATGCCATCTAGCTTCCCTCCTTAATTTATTTATTTAAAGCTAAATACAAAAAGCTAAATACAAAATAAGAAAAAACAAAATAGAAAAAGGAAAATTAAAAAAAACATTGTCATGTTCTCAGCAGAACATTAGGGGAGAATTCAAGATATGTGACAACAACTGCACATCTTTGCTTTCTTTTTTTTTTTGAAGGATGCTAAACACTTCATATATTATCTATCTATATCTATCTATCTATCTATCTATCTATCTATCTATCTATCTATCTATCTATCTATTACTATTTAATCCTTTCCTGATATGAATAGGTTTTCAGAACTACCTTCCCCCTTCCCCCATCTAATACTTTTGTCATTTTTTTCCTTTGCACATCATTTATATAGCATAATTACTATTATCCTAGACAGTTTAGTTTTTTATAGTCATTCAATGTTCAACTCTGCCCAAATCTTTCTTTTGAATGACCTGATGTCAATTTTAGACATATGATTTATATTTCCACATATAAAACATAAACGGTTCATCTTTATTGAATACCTTGAAATTAGTCTTTGTTGTCGACTCTTATATGTTAAATTTTTTATTGAGTTCAGGTTTAGTTGAGACAATCCTCAAAATCTGTAAGTTCATTGAATGTTCATTTTTCCTTATTCAATATTATGCTTAGTTTTGCTGTATATGGTATTTTGGGCTACAAGTCTAGTTTTTTGATTGTCAATATATAATATTCCAGGACCTATGGCCTTTTGTTTTAGCTGCTGCTAAATCCTGTAAAATTCTAATCGTAGCTCCAGCATATTTGAATATTTTTTTGTTTGTTTCTTGTAAAATTTTCTATTTGATCTGATTGTTTTAAAAGTTAGCAATAATGTTCTTATATGCTTTCTATGTAAGATCTCTTTGAAGTGGTGATTAGTGGGTTTTTTTCTTTTTCTACTTTTCTCTTAAGTTCTTCAGGACATTTTTCTTTGGTTATTTATTGTATTATCATTTTATCGTTCTTTAGCTTTCAGGTAATACAATTAATCTTATGTTTTCTCTTCTTGATCTGTCTCCAGATCTGTTATTTTTCTTATAAGATATTTCACATTCTCTTTTCTTTTTTCATTCTTTATATTTTGTTTTGTTATTTCTTTTTTTCTATAGCTTCTCAGGTTTCCTCTTGTCCAATTCTAACTTTCAAACAATTATTTTCTCCTTTAAGACTCTGGATCTCCTTTTCTAGGTGGTTGACTTTCTTTTCATAATATTGTTTTTCTGGGATGATTCTTATTTTTTTCTAGTTTTTCCTCGGTTTCTCTTACTTGATTTTTAAAAAGTCTTTTTTAAGTTCTTATATATATAATTATATAATTCTTTCTGGGCCAATAGTCATTTAATGTTACTCTTGGGGGAGTAAGAGAAGCTTTTTTTTTAAACTACTTTTTTTACTTCACTGCCTTCCTCTGAAGATGAATCCCAGACTTCCCTATTTCCATATAGTGAAAGCAAGTTTCTATAGGTGGATTCTTTCTCCTTTGTCTGCTCATTTTAAAAAATACTAACTTATCATTGTAACCTCTTCTAATCTTGGGGGTGGCGAAGTGGTACCTCTGTCTTCACTTCAGCTCTCCCCTTTGATCTAGAACCCCAAATCAAAAACCCCACTCACTTGTAAGTGTCCACAGCCAACAGCTTCCTTCTCCCACTGCTCCTGCACTCATTATCTTTGCTGTTTTCTTCTTGCTTAGGACATCTCAACAGCACAGCTGGGCCTGGCATTCCTTATCTCAGCTGATCTTTGAACCCAGCTTGCCCTGCAGCTTCCTGCTTGCTATTTCAGCAGAGCTAGCCTGGAAGTATTTACCCTTCCTGCAAATTAAACCTTGGTCCTAGTCTTTCTTCTAGACTTCTCAAATTGTTTTAGGAGGATCTCTGTTCTGCCCCAAATGTTATTCATTTCCACTTGTCTATGTTCACCCTGAGGTTCAATTTTTTTTTGGGGGGTGGAATCTGGAGAGCTTGGAATTTTCTGACCTTCTTCCCATAATCCTCCTATTTGCTTTTAATTAAATATATATAATATTTACTTATCTATGTTCATATTGTTTTACTTATATTGGACTATATAAGTGCTACCAACTAAAATAAGTGCTTAATATTGAATACAATTGATTTATAAGACAAATCTTGAACTGATTCCTGTACTTTATTATTTATCCACTCCAGAAAAAAAAAGAAATACTTATTATTATCAATATTCATCAGGAATCCTTAATTTCTGTTGTTGTTCAGTCACTTTAGTTCAAAATTTTCTTCTCCAGCTCATTTTGCAAATGAGGAAACTGAGGCAAATAGGGTTCTGTGATTTGCACGGGGTCAAACAGCTACTAAGTGTCTGAGGTCAGATTTACACTCTATCTATTGTGCTAAGTGCCCTCCAGAATATAGAAAGACTAAAGGCACTTTTAAAGAAGTGGAGGTAATAAGTATTTATATAGTACTTACTTTTTTGCAAACATTGTAAAAAATATTTTTACAAATATTATCTTATCCAATCCTCATGCTGAACCTACCAGTTAAGTGCTATTCTTATATCCATTTTGTAGTTGAAGAAATTGAGGTAAGCAGAAACTAAATGACCTGCCCAGAATCAGGTTAGTAAGTATCTGAGGCCAGATTTGAACTTAGATCTTCACTCTAGTGTTCTACTCACTGTGGCACCAAATTCCCCTGATATCTATCATCTGCGTTTTTTCATGTAATCATGTAATTTAGGAAAGTATTTTTTTTCAGATATGCCCTTTTCTTCCTCTTATACCAAGAGCCTTCTTTTGTAACAAAAAATAGAGAGAATAAATCAACTCTGCAAAACTTACCAATGCATTAAGCAAGCCTAGAAGTTTATATAACATTACATATCCATAATATCCCACCCATTCAACCAAAAGGGAGAATTGCATCTCTCTTCCTCTTTTCTCTCTCTCCCTCCTTTCCTCCCTCCTTTCTCTCTCTCTCTTTCCCCTGTTTCTCTTTCTCTGTCTCTCCCTGAGTTTGGTGTGTGTGTGTGTCTTTATCTCTCTCTGACTTTCCATATCTGTCTTTTAAGCTTGATCATAATAATTAAATAGTGTTAAGTTTATTATTCCAGTTGTTCTTTCCATTTATACCACTATAGTCATTGTACATATTGTTTTCCTGGCATAATTATGTTTTTAATTTCATATTAAGGATGGCCTTTCAGTGGAAATGGAGGGGAGGGAGATATTAAGCCTCATTGAATCAACATGTTTGCACTAGCCTATATAGTATCAAAGGCATTTTTAGTATTATGGCTTGTCCCTGTTTTCACTATATGAATGGATTAAGAGTTTGATTGAATATTTATTTGTTTAGAATAGTAATATATAGTTTTTGTAGAAATTCAATTATGTGACAGATATAGTAGAAAGAACCATGAGAAGGGAGTGGGGAAGGAAAGAGGGATAGATGTTTATTAAGCATCTGTTATGAACACAGATATTTATAAATATCTCATTTGATCCTAATAACAACCCCAGGAGATAATTTTATTAACATCTCTTTTTACAACTGAGGAAACTGAGGCAAACAGAGGTTACATGATTTGCTTAGGGTCATACAGCAATATGTATTTGAGAGTAGATTTAAACTCGGGTTTTACTGATGCCAGACCTAGCATTCTTCTCTCTTAGAAAACTCAAAATCATTTATTGTCTCTTTCATGAACTGACCCTTGAGTAAAACCTTCCCTGCCTATAAGTCTTTGTTTCCATAGAGTGATGATGCTAGAGTCTGATAATGTCTAAAATACCTGCCAGCTCTGAAAATTTGGGGATTCCATGATTAGGTGAAATTCATGATTAGACTTTTAAATGATCTAGATATAGTAGAAAAATGACAAACAAAACAAAACAAAAGCTCCCCAAAATGAACACACACATTCATACATACCTACATACACACACACACACACACACATGCACCCACACACACACACACACACACACACACACACACACACATACCAAATCAATGAAATGAAGTTAAAAGATAACTAGGTAAGATGGTACACAGGGCGAGACAACATTCAACATGAAAAGATGAAGAATAAGTAAGCAGTTGTATATAGACTATAGAAAATTCATATCTTAAGAAATAGTTTAATCAGCAGTTGGTGGGTTCTACTGAGTTATGTTCCTGTGCTCGACTGGCCACATCCTTAGATTGTGTCTAAAATCTTCACCTGCCTTAGATCTGCTTTAATGCTGATATGGCTCAGGATATGAAGTCATTGGTTACTGCTTTCCTTATAAAGAAATGTTCTATGAAAGAAATCCACTGGATAGCCTTTCTATGCTGTCCTAGCATGCTTGTTCACATTGTTTGGTTTATCTTTTATTCTCTCTTATGGACCTAACTTTTCTAAAGCGGTAAAGAAATGTGTAATTCTATCTATCTATCCATTTATCTACTTACCTACCTATTATCTATCTTTCTACCTATCATCCATATATTTATATATCTACCTGGTGTCTATCGATTGATCTATCTATCTATCATCCATCAATCTATCCATTTTTATCTACTTACCTATCATCTATTTAATTATCTATCTATCTTCCTATCTATCCATCTATTTCTTTACCTACTATTTATCTCCCATCCATCATCTATCTACCCATCCATCCATTTATCCATCTATCCATCCATCTATCTACCTATCTATTATCTACCTTTATATCTCTCATTTTTTGCTTAATCTCTATATACCTGGCAACTATCTAACTATTTATTCATTCATCAATCTATTGTTCTATCATCTATATTTCTTCTATCATTTATATATAATTTACTTATCTATTATATCTATCTTTTATCATCTATCTATTATCTATATCTATCTTCTGGGAGGTTCATTAAGTAATGGCAGGGGAAACAATTTATAATCTCCTTTTTAAGATATCTTAAAAATCACAAGTCCAGCTATCTGGAATGTGTTAATTGCACTCCTGCTTGTAGGAAGGGAATAAGTAGAAGTCCTTTCCATCCCTAGCATTTAATGTTGGCAAATAGTTCAGCTATTGCCTGGAAGTCACAGCATACTTTAATGGGAAAAGGAAAATAGATAAGAACAGATTGAGCAGAGGAATAGTACCTTGAAACCTGAGTTTCTTTTCCCCCAGGAATCTTAACATCTGAGGGATAACTATTCTTACAATCACATTATTTCCTGCAGAGAAACATGGTGTGTGCTGCTGGATATGGTTATTTCTTTCATCTTGCAACCAGTGAAACTTCGAAAGCTCCTCTTCTCTCCTTCACTCAGAATACAGCCCATTCCTGCAAAAGGTATCTTTTGTTGGAAACCCATAGATATTTTTACAACAGGATTATGTTTGGACTGTGTATGTATATATGTAAAATTATGCATATATAAAACTTTAATTTTACATATAAAATACAGAGCTCATTTGCATTTAATGAGCATCCATGATTCTAGTCTGTAAAGTGTTTTGTATCACAAAGGATTGCCTAGATTGATCTTGCTGTATAATTTATAAGACTAATGAATTATTTTGATTACTAGTCATTTCCAATGTTTTGAGAATTTCTGTTTACAGTATTTTTTTGGGAAAATACCTCTAAGAAGGAGGTAAGTAGGTTGATTTTTGTTTTGGCAATGGGAAAGTGAGATAACTTGGTCAAAAATAAAGAGGAGGAAGTTCATAGTCCAGTATTTTCTTTGACATTTTGTAGTATGGAGAGACATGTGAAAGTAAATTGGAAACTAGAGCATGCATAGTAGAAAATAAGTGAATCTGATCATTTTAGGTTCTCATTTCAAGCTTAGTCATCTGCCCAATTGAGGGGTCATATGCTAAGGATTTTTTAAATACTTTTTTTTTCTTCAACAATTAAAAAAAACACACATACCACAAAAAATACACCATAACAACTTGTGATTTCCTTGGTATAAGAAATACACATGAAGCAAAGCCTTCCACTAAAGCAAATAAGCATCTATTCTGTAATTTACAATCTTAGATATTTGTTTGAATTACTGAGAGAATAAGTGACTTGGCCAGAGTTATACAACAAATGAGAAAGATTTGATTTGAACCCAAGTTTTAGAGGAAGGCATTGATATAATAGAAAGAACACTAGACTCAGAATCATAGCACCTGAGATCTGACTCTGACATTTATTACCTATATGACCTTGGTTATATCAGTGAATCTTGTGCCTCAGTTTTCTCATATGTAAAATGAATCAGTTGGATTAGATTGTCTCCGATATTTCTTCTAACCCTATATTTAAGATATTCTCATCATTTTGTCATTCCTGATTATGAGGCCTGACGTATCTTTTTAGAAATTTTACTTCTCCAACAACAACAACAAAAAAAGAAAAGGTAGTAGAAAAAGCCCCAACTCATGATAAGTGTAACTATAGTATTGGGAATGCTAGATTAAAGTTGGGCACAAGGACAAAGGGGTTGAACAGGTTTTGCCTTTGTATTTCTAAAAGTGTCAACAATTAATGAATATCAAGAAATTTAAAAGTATTAAACCATGCTACTTTTAATTATCTTCCCCCCCCCTTTTTTTTTTTCCTGAGACAATTGGGTTTAAGTGAATTGCCTAATGTCACACACACTTAGGAATTGTTAATCTAGATTTGAACTCAGGTCTTTCTAACTTCAGGGCTGGTGCGCTCTCCACTGCACCACCTAGCTGCCCCCCCCCCCCACACTTTTAATATCTTAAAGCTCTTATATTTACAGTGACTACACTTTTTATCTGTCTTTTAACTTCACTTCCTGTTAGTTGGACTTGGAGGGAACAAGACGTGTTCACAGTCCACTTTGGCCATTTTACATATGTTCATGGGCAAATGTTTACAACCTTAATTTCCTTTTCTGTAAAATGGGAATAATAGTACCTACCTCACAGAGTTGCTATGGAAATCAAACAGGATTTTATATATATTTATATGCATAACATGTGTGCATATATATTATATTTATATAAATGCCAGTTATTTACAGTTTTACTCTTTGTATCTCTGTTTATCCTATAACATTTTATATTTGAATTTTTAAGGTCAATACTCAAGAGAATATTTATTTTCTCCTATATACCAAAAAAATTGTTTATTTTTTTCATAAGTATATCATAGAGATGCTTCTGTGTTAGATATATGGTTCCCCCAGTCCCCCCAAAACAAACCCAGGCTTTTTGTTGTTAATTACAGTTTTGCTAACTGAATGAGACAATTAACATGTTTAAATCAATGAATTTTTTTTATTAAAATAGATCTATTTAAATATCCAAGAAAAAACTATCAAACTAGTTACAATTATGTAATATTAATGCACACTTTGAGAAAAAGTTAAAGATGTCAAATTGTAAGAGTATAGTTAGTTGCCTTTCTAATTAATTAATATCTATAATTAATCATTGCTTTCATTTTATCTTGAATATTTTAACTCAAAGTTAGAAATTCTTCCCTAGTTGATTCAGACTGCCATTTTTATCTACCTTATTCCTTGATATCAACTTCTCTACCATCTTCCAGAGCTGGTATCTATGGTACTTCAGTTTAGGGAATAATTCTAGTTATTACCTTCTCTTAATAGCTTGTTTATGAAAAAAAAATTCCCAGAGATTCCAAGTTTTTCTTTTTTTAAAATTTTTTGGAAAGAGAGTAAGAAAACTTCTTGTTTTTGTTCTTTTTCAGTGGGTTAGATGGGGCAAACATTCAACAAAATAAATTATTATAAAATGGTATCCACATTTGTCATTTTGATACTCCCTAATTGTATTATAGAATGAAATTATTTGATTATAAAGCTTCTCCTTTTCAGTTGTGGTTTTTGCCTTTAGAAATTCGAGCTTATCTGTTTCTCAATTCTCCTTTAGCAGCTATTAATTAGATCCAGACTTGCTTCTGATAGTTTAGAATTAACCAAAAATGATACCTAGGCTAGTGTATAATTTAAAAATTGACTGTCCATTTTATTAGAACTTGATAAACCATTGAATTGATTGTTTCTTCATACTCTAGCATAAGGAAGTACTAACTGGTGATATCTACTTTCTTGGTCATATATTTACTTGGTATTAATAAACCATACTACATTAAACCTTTGAATTCAGACTCCACTAATTCAGAATTTCACAGAATCTGAAAGGCAGAGAATTCAAAATTGAGAGGGATCTCAGTAGTCATCTACTCTTACCTGTATCCCTGTATTCACTGTCAATTACAACAATTAGTCCTACCTGAGGGTCCTCCTCCACAAAGTTTCTCTGCAGAAGTTGCCTTGGGAGGTCCATTCTACTCATTATTAAATAATTTTCCAAACCAATTAGAAACATAACTAAGAATATAGGAGATGTCCTTTATTGAGACAATAAATGTTTTTCAAGTATTTTAATATCTTTCATTTATATTTACCACATTTATTATATTCACTGTGACAAGGAAATCAAGAGAAATTACTATAAATGAATGATTAATATATGCTTCTACTATTTTAGGCATAGTACAGATGTTGAGAGAAAGATAAGAAATTGACTCTGCTTTTTATATTTTTTTATTCTTATTAGGAAGACAAAATTTGGAAACCTGAAGCAAATAAAGTATAATATAAAATAGAGGGTCTTAATCTTTTTTTATGTTATGGACCTCTTTGGAAGTCTAGTGAAGCCTATTATCTCTTCATAATGTTTTTGAATGCACAAAATACATAGGATTTTAAAGAAAATTGATTAAATTGAAGTAATTACAAAAGTATTTTTTAAAAGCTCATGGTCTCATGTTAAGAACTCCTAATATAAAATAATATATAATTTAGTGTTAGAGAAAGCAAAGTGGAGTGGGCAGAGTGGGCTTACAATTAGGGAGATTAGGTTTAAAATATCTTCCCTTTAAGTTAATATTGATATACCTCCAGACTATAGCTTTTATGGATCTTGAACAACTCTCTAAGATATGTCCACTAAGCCAAAGATAAGTCTTGGTTGAGGGCATTCCCACACATTGGATCCTCTTATGCTTAGTGGTAAAGGAGAGATCAATATAAGATGGAAGTTGCAAAGGCTTCATAGAAAGATGTCTTAAAGAATGAGTGAAATTCAAATACTTGGAAAAAGATGGAGAAAGGCTTTTCAGGTTGAAAGAAGCAAAGTCAATAGAGGTATAAAGATGGAAATTATTATGGAATAAATGGAAAACATATTAATTTAGTGAAGAAACTGGCATAATTGTAGCGAAGGATATGTATGAGAGCATCAGGCCATCATATTGGCTAGGCAGAGTGAGCCAAATTATTGATAATTATGAAAGCTAAAATAATTCTGTGTTTGAAATGAACAAACTTTTATTTATTTAAAATTATAATGCACTTCAGACTTTCTATTAATTTGAATAGTTTTCTAACTAATTATCTTGAATTAGTAGGATTTCACTTCAATGCATATATCTAAGTAGTATTGAAATCTGAGTTTGAAGAGATCTCAAAAGCCAATGTTTCTATCTGACCTATGCATGTTCAGAAATTCCCTATATAATGTCTCTGGTAATTGATCACTTAACTTCAACCTGAAGACTTTAAAACTTGCTTCTGATACTTCCTATCTTGGTGGCCTTGGGTAAGTCTTTTAATATTCCTGTTTCTCAATGGCTTTTCAGCTCTCTTGTAGTCCTAAGTCTTAGTGGGTTTTTTTTTTTTTAGATTTTTTTTATTAGTAGCTTGTAATTCTATAGCTTTGCATACATTATCTCATTGGAATCTTATAACACTCCTGTGAGGAAATGTTATCATTTCCATTTTACAGGGAACAAAACTGAGCTAACAGATATGACTTGTCAAAGTTATTAAAAGCCCAACCTTTTGCAAAAACCTATCTGATGGTTAAGATGCTTTGTATTTGCATAATATCTGTGAAGTTATAGAAAATTCCTGTTGTTCTACATTGTTGGTGGTTAATGTTCACAACCTTTTGGGTCTTGAGAAATTATTTTACAATAGTATCTCATAGGACAGAAATAAAACTGAGTATAAATTAAGCTTGTTGATGGAAAGAACAATTTTTATTGAATCAGATCAAGTAAAATTTAAACAATTTGTTTAAAACAAAATAAAATGGTAATTCTAGTGCCAATCAAATTAAGTCTACATTCTGAAACTATAATGGGAGGGATGTTTTATAAATGAGGATGGTAGCATTTAGTTCACTGGGAAAATACCAGATAAATTATTATGAAGACTCCCAATCTCTGTGAGTAACTTTTGTTCTCTCCTACCATGAAAAGGAGAAAAGTTATCAAATCAGAAAGTTGCTGATCACTTTCTTTTATAGATATGGTCTCCTGGTGTATCCCAGCTTTGAACCTCCACAAGCAAATGATACTGCTCCTACTTTGTTCCAGAACTTCACAGTTTGGGGAAGCCAAGGTGGTGTTCAGGTAAAATCCAAGTTAGTTTTCTATGAATATCCATCATGATCCTCACGGTTTGTAAAGATATTTCTATTTTCTAATACTGAGTATTTACTAAAGAGAGGAGAAATTATAATAATGATAGTATGAATTATAATTTAGAATTAGATTATAAATTATTCAAAGCAAAGGCTATATCTTTTATTTTTATGTTTGTGCTTTAAAATGAAGAAAAATATATTCTCTCCATCCTACATATTCAAAGCTAGAGATCATATCTTTTATTTTTAAGCAACTTTCTTTTTTGTATTTTTAATTAAAATGCACAAAAATTATATTTTTAATCTCCCTCCCCCCTCCTCTTATTAGAGAAAAAAAGGAAGAAAATCCAGAAATTGTTATAATATATATGTATAACCAGGTACTTAAGGGAGAGGTGTAACTATCCCAGTAGAAGAATAGTGCTCTTACTGTGTCCTTCCTCTCTCTCCCTCTCCCTTTCCATCTCCCTCTCCTCTCCTCCTCTCTCTCCTCCTCTCTCCCTTTCTCCCTTTCTCCCTCTCACCCTTTCTCCCTCCTTCTCTCTATCCCTCTTTTTCTCTCTCCACCTCTTTCTCTCCCTCCCTCCCCCGCTCAATCTGCCTTCCTCCCCTTCTCCTCTCCTTTCTTTTTTTCCCCTTACCTTTTTGTTGGGATAAATGAAAATGAAAAATAGAGAACTAGGTTCCACAAAGACTATAATCTTTTGCTACAGATTGCTAAAAATATTCTACATATAATTCTTTATAAAAACATAAAACATTAATTCTGATAATATACATTTTCCTAACACATTAAATAATCCATAAAATGCAGTACACAAAATAAAATTGGAAATATGCAAAACATTTTTTGTGATTTCCCTACAATTATGTGACATTTATGCCATCTCAATTAAAAAACTGATTTCAAATAATATTCACTTTTCAGAACACATGAAATCTATAACACCATAAATACTATACAGCAAATGAAATTGTTAAAACAAAAACATTTTTAACCTGAAGTTTACTTTTCATTGTGTCAGATGGAAGTGTGATGATCCTATACTTTTACTGCTGCATACTTCTCTATCTTGGCCCTTTTCTCCGAAAGCCAAGGGAGAAGTTTCTGGGCCTTTAGTTGCTAGACTGATGAAGTCTCAACATCACTCCCGACATTCTGTCCTTTATAACTGATGGATGGCATTAGAAATCATGAAGGATGTACCAGTTTGAAATAATCTGTCAGTGATATTTCTTTCCCCATTTGAGATCCTTAAGGATCTCAGAGTATAGGAGCATAGCAGAAATGAGTCGTTTAACCTTGAGGTTAAATGGGACTCAACAGGCAATGCAATATGCACTGAATCCTCCTTTCACACACTTTAATGACTTTACCCTTTTTTGTAAAGTCAGAGGCACAGTTGGTAGGTACTATACATGCCTAGTGGTGTATAGAAGTGCCTGCATTGAAGAGGAAGAGTTGAAAACTCAGAAGAATTGTTTTTCCTGCATTAGAGGACCTTTGATTGTCTCTCTTGTCTAGTCCTAAAACTAGCCACTAGCTAGCAAAGCTAACTAGATTGTTGCCATCCTAGCCTTGTGAATTTGCTTTGCTGCACCCATGGCTATGTTACTAAGCTTGCTTCTTGCTAATTGCTATGATCTGGGCCAGTCTAATCCTGTGATCTTTACTATACAAATGTGCAATCTTAAAATTTCCTGCTGACAACATATAGGTTACTGGTCCTTAGTGATTCTCCCCTAGTCCAACTGAATGGACTTCACCGAATTGATCACCCTCTTATATGAGTAGTTCAGTCATAGGCTTTCTCTGTTTTAAGTGTGATATTATATATTAATGAATATTTGAGATGAACAAATGCAAAATAAAAATCAGAAATGAAAAAAAGAAATATACAATGAATACATGAGGAACTCTTTATACTTGAACAAGATGAACAAGAATAGTGAACCACTTAGTAGGATACTTCACAAATTTACATGGATCAATACCTCTCATTTTTCCTCCACTGTACATGGTTGTCACTAAGAAACTGACAAAAAGTTACTCTGGTGAATGTTGGTAATTGATTGTATCTAAGCATACTCATATCTCAATTTACAAATACATTCATAATACATAATACATCTCTCTGTATATGTATATGTAGGACTCTAAGTATATAATTGTTGAATAAATGAATATTTTAATAACATTTTATTTCTCCAAATACATATAAAGATAGTTTTCAACATTCATTTTTATAAAACTTTGTATTCCAAAATTTTCTCCCCTCCTCACCTCCCCTCTCCCCAATCTGATCTAGATTAAATATGTGCTACCCTTTTAAACATATTTCCATATTTGTCATGTTGTGTAAGGAAAATCATACTAAAAGAAAAAAACCCACGTAAAAGAAACAAACAAACAAAAAGGTGAAAATACTATACTTCATCCATCTTTAGTCTCCATAGTTATCTAGATGCATATGATTGGCATTTCCCATTAATCACCTCATTGTTGAGAAGAGCCAAACCCATCATAGTTGGTTATCACATAATCTTATTGTTGCTATGTACTATGTTCTCTTGGTTCTGCTCACTTCAATCAGTATCAGTTCATGTAGATGTTTCCAGGATTCTCTGAAATCAACCTGCTCATCATTTCTTATAGAACAATAATATTCCATTATAGTCACATACCATAACTTATTCAGACATTCCTCACTCAATTGCCCTGCCATTACAAAAAAGAACTGCTACAAACATTTTTTTTGCATCTTTTGTCTTTTAAAATAAATAAATAAGTTACCATTTACTTTGCATTGACTTTTTTCCTTTGAAAATAACCAGCAATTTAATTTTAAATTTTAATTTATATCTCCATTATCTAGCATTGTGCTTGGAACATAAAAAGTTCTTAAACAACTACAACTGATTAATTGACAGAGAAAAATAGCCCACATTTCTTTTTGTTGTTGTTGTTGTTCAGTCAATATTTATAAAAAAACAAAATCAGGACATTTTTAGAGTTGGAAGAGACCTTAGAGAACATTTAGTTTACTGCCTATCCTTTAAAGATATGGAATGTGAGACAGAGATTAAATGACTTGCAGAGTTAATGGCTTAAATAGGGAAAGACTTTCAAGTCCAATGCTTTGCCCCCTACCCTGTTCTACTTATGCTAATATGACTGTATGCACAGACTTAAGGTTTATTTGAGACAGGTATATATTGAGACAAACAGTGAATTTGTGCTTATGTTGTTTTAGTTGTCTATAGATTGCTAATAAGATTGGTTAAGGGTAGCTGAGTGACACAGTGGATAGAGTATCAGAACTGTAGTCAGGAGGACTTGAATTCAAATCTGGCCTCAGATACTTACTAGCTGTGTGACCCTGGGCAAGTCATTTAACCCTGTTTGTCTCAGTTTCCTTATCTGAAAAATGAGCCAAAGAAAGAAATGGTAAATTCCAAATAGAGCCATGAAATATCAGACATGGCTAATTGACTAAACCACAACAATAAAATTGGTTATGATAAAACTATACTGTGGAAGCAGATATGAAGCTCATAAACTTATTTTTGTCTGCACTATATAAAAATCATGAACTTATTTTAGATGTTTTAAGTATATGGGGACTTCACATTGACCTCATACAATGTTACTTATTGAGAAGTAATGATACATTTATAGAACTTATTGCCAAATGATGTTGATACAAATGGTAACATAAAAAGCAGGATAGAAATAACTGTGCTACAGTAGTTAGTACAAGTTTCTTTTATATCCCTTGGGATTCAATGATTTCTTCTTTCTGTATAGGGTGGAAGCAGGAGCAGTAGAAAATAAGGTCCTTGAGGGTAGGGACTTTTTAATTTAATTTTATTTTAATTTAATTTTAAATGCGAATTTTAATTCATACCTCCATTACCTAGAACTGTGTTTGGAACATAAAAGGTTCTTAAACAATTACTTACAATTGATGGATAGAGAAAAATAACCCACATTTCTTTTTTTTTTTTTTTTTTTTTTTTTGTTCAGTCAATACTTATAAAAAACAAGATATACTGAAAAGATGATCATTCTATAGAGTCAATTACTATAACATATGCTTTTGTTTTATAGATTTTCAGAAGCAGCAATCTTCAGCTTAAAAATTTCCATATTTATCCATGCAAAGATTTTGGAATTGACATCTTAGAAAGTGATGCAAAGTCTTCAATTACTGATAGCCTATTGCTTGGTCATTATGCTTCTAAGGTAAGTATGGTCTCTTTGAGATGTTCATTAATAATATCATCTGGGTAGTACTTCAGTGGGATCTGTGTTGTATATGTTAACTTGAAACAAGTCAAGTTGCCAAATACATAAGTGTTCATTGTGTTCTAGGAAAGTTCTAAGCACTGATGATACAAATAAAAGGAAGGAATAAAACACCTAGGTGGAAAAGTCAATAGGTTCCAGGTCCAATGTCAGGAAAACTTACTCCCTGTATAACCCTGGACAAATCACATTAGCCATGTTTAATTCAGTTGTCTCATCACCAAAATGAGTTGGAGAAAGAAATGGCAAACTACTCCAGTACCTCTGCCAAGAAAAGCACAAATGTGGTCATGAAAAGATAGACACAACTGAAATGACACAACAACAAAGTATAAGAAAACTGGAAAGTCTTAATTGTAACAGGATTTATTCAGTACATCTTAGGTATAAGTAGTAAATGGGAAGGTGCTCATCATTTAGATAAACAAACTTTAAAGAAATCAAAACCCCACCAAGTTCTTCTCTTTTTTTTTTTCAAACAAGTTTAGCATTTTAAGAAACAACCTCTGTTCAAAAATTAGCAACAAAACTAGTTATCCATTCTATACACTACGGAAAGATGATAGTATTTGGGTGTTAAGTCCAGACTAGCTTCCTGGAGGCCTTAGGATCAGCCAGAGTTAGGATAAGTAAAAGTCCTTGGTCTTTAGGGGGAGAAGCAGGCAAACTGTCAGGAGTTTTGCCAAAGATCTCTTCTTGATTCTGGAGTCCAGAATCTCCACCTTTCTCCTCCTCATCCTGCAGCCAAGTGAAGTCTGGCCTTTCTCATCCCACCCTCTAATCCTTGCTTGCAGTTATATTAACATTAAACATTGAGCTAGCACCAATGGTGAGAAGAGCCATTTTTCCAAACATATGTTAATAGAGTCATTGTCAAATAAATAATTAGCCTTGAGTGTAAGTAGTGATATAACAAACAATTTGAATCAACATGGTGTTGTAAAATATTTCCAGAAGTCCTAGAAGGAGGGTATAGAAATAACAATCACACAAACGCCTCCTTCAGCAACCAAGAGATAGTCCAAAACCAATCTATTGTCCATTACTTCACGTGTCAAGGAATCCAATTGGGGGATCATTGTATACCTGCAAGTTTTTGAAGTCCTGCAACAGTCTTTTTATGTGTTAGGGAATCCAATGATTCATGCAGATTTTGAAGTCTTGCAATAGTCTTATCATTTCTCAGGGAATCCAATGATTCCTAAGGGTTTTCAAGTCCTACAACAGTCTTATCATGTCTCAGGGATTCCAATGTTCCTGAGGGTTTTGATGTCCTGCATCAATTTTATTAACAATTTTTGATGTCCATGAGTCAATTGCCAAAACTGCCATGCTCTCTCAGTTGTGGGCACAGTCAGTGATGGGACCACCCGATGTTTCTTGGGTCTTCTCCTTTGTTTCAAGGGTCTGTTCCATCTCTCTCCAATGGACAAGGCAAATATGGCTCATTGGCACCCATCTGAGTCCTTCTCCATCTGTAGAGATACAAGCAAACCTTCTCCCCCAAGCAGTTAACCTATCTTGTCCCTTCCATTCACCACTTTCTGGATCTCTCCACATCACCTGGTGATTATCCAAAGATAGTGGAGCTGTTCACACCAGACACGGCCCTTTCAGTGTGTTATAAAACCTGTCTGCCGGAGTCAGTGCATCTTTGGCAAAAATCAAGAAGTTAATTATATAAAGAGCTAAATTTAGAAGTTCTCTAGGGTTACCTGTGGTTCCTTCTTTCTTTTGTTTTTATAGGAGCGTCTTAATGTCTCTGTTTCTCCTCTCTACTATTCCCTTGAGTATTAAAGGTTATGCAGTGGTGTGTAAAATCTGATACTGTGCATAAAAGTGTGCAAAATATTTAGAAGTATATGCAGGTCCATTATCTGTTTTTATTTCTTTTGGCACACCCATAATTGCAAATGTTTGTATAAAGAATTCAGTGACCACTCGGGCTGTCTCTTTTGGTGCTGGTATTGCAAAAGTGAAACCTGAAAAGGTGTCTACCACAACATGAATAAAAGACAGATGACCAAAAGATTTTAATGGGTCACATCCATTTGCCAAATTTCATTGGGTCTCAAACCACAAGGGTTCTTCCCTGGAGGGAGTGTAGGAGCATGGAAAGGAAGGCAAGCTGGACATGCTTTTACTATGCTCATAGCTTCCTCTTTTGTTATCCTAAATTGCAAGTGTAAAGCTCGAGCAGCTTGATGATATTTAGAATGAGATTCTTGGGCTTCTTGAAATAAAGGAGTATTAGCCAACATGGTCAGAAGGCTATTTGTCTTTGAATTACCATCAAAAATAGGACCTGGAAGTCCACTATGAGAGTGGATATGCAAGATACAATACCTGGATGTTTTCGCATTTGCTTTTGAAGCTCCTTAAAGAGCTGATATATATATTGGAAGCTACAAATTTTATTTGGGCTGAATAGGCTGAATCAGATATTATATTTATATCTCCTGGATAATAAGAGCGAGCTAGAATGATTGCATACAATTCATTCTGCTGAGTGGATTGAAAAGGAGTTCTGACTACTCTCTTTATAGTTAAGTCAGGAGAGTATACAGTGCAAATATTATGTTTGGATGCATCTGTAAAGATAGTTGGTCCTTTAAGAGGAACTTTAGAAACCTTTTCTTCAAGAATCCATCACCAATTATGTAATAGTCTAGTTATCTTTAATGGAGACTCGTATGTAAAATTTGAAGTTGTGGCCAATAAAATTTGCCACTCTGGGATGGCTTCACAGCAAACATTAATTTATGCATTAGTATAAAAAGTATATAGCTTTTCAGGTCTTATCCCAGATAATTGTACTGCTTGCTTAATGGCCTTTAATAAAATTCTAAGCACAAGCACTGGGTAAGGAGCAAGGCCTTGTTCTGGTTGTGCTGGGAGGTTCACCCACTCTATCACACTGTCTCCCTGATAAAGGACTGCTGTGGGTGCTTCTTGTGTAGCAAAAACTGATATTTCCAAGGGTTTTTGAGTGACTTTTTCAACCACATTGGATAAAGCTAGTTCAACTTCTCTCAAAGACTTTTGAGCTTCTTTTGTAAGCTGGCATGGTGAGTTTAAAGCACTCTCCTCTTAAAATGTCATATAATGATTACAATTGATAGGTAGTTAAGCCTAACACTGGACACATCCATTGGATATCTCCTATCAATTTCTGAAAGTAATTTAAGGTGTTTAGCTTCTCTGTTTTTAAGGAAAATTTTTGTACTGTAAGGACCTTAGGGTATACTTCATATCCTAAATATTGAAAAGGAGCATGTCTTTGAATATTTTTCTGGAGCTCTGTTCAATTTGAAGTTCCTTAGTGTTTCTATGGTCTTTTGTAGACATGGTTTTAGCATTTGCTACTCAGGTGCACATCCCAATCCATGTAATGTAATAACATTACTTTTGGAAAGGCTTTTCTTACTGGAGTAAGAGCAGCAGCAACATACATTTGACACATAGTAGGGCAGTTTTTCATTCCCTGTGGCAAAACTGTCCGTTCATATCTTTTATAATGCTCAGCTAAGCTAATGATGGGCACTGAAAAGACAAATCTTTTCATATCGTCCTTATCTAGAGGGATAGAATAGAAACAATCCTTAATGTCTATAACCCAAAGAGGCTATTCTCTAGGCAATTGAGTAGGAGATGGAAATCCAGGCTGTAGAGTTTGCATAGTTTCCATCTGTTCATTTACTTTTCTTGAATCAGTCAACATCCTCCATTTTCCAGATTTCTTTTTTTTTCAACAAATGCAGGGGAATTCCAAGGACTTAGAGAAGTTTCTAAGTATCCTTGGTCAAGTTGCTCCTGTACTATATCTAATAATGGCTGAATTTTATCGCTCCCTAAGGGCCAGTGTTCTATCCATACTGGTGTATCAGTTTTCAATTGAATAGGAACAGGTGAAAGTGTTGGCAGGCCTTCAACAGCATCCTTGCCTAAAAAAACCGAAGTACTCATTTTTAATCCTAATTGTTGCAAAATGACTCTTCCCTGCAGATTGATGGGGATTTTTTCAACTATAAAAGGAGTAAAAACTCCTGTTTTGCCTTCAAAAGTCCATCTCAAAAGGTTAGCACTAGCTTCAGCTGCTATTGATCCTCCTACATCAGACATGTAGGTATCTGCCTTAATCTTTGGCCAGTGACTGGGCCAGTTGGTACCTCTAATAACTGTGTGATCTGCACCTGTGTCTACCAATCCTTCTAATGGTATGCCATTTATATAGATAGTGAACATAGGTCAGTCAGCTGTCACAGCTGCTATCTACAATATTCCTGGATTTTGTTGCTTAGAGTCAGAATCTGGGCAACTATCACCAGATTGCTTATTAGGAGTCTGTATCAGTAAACCTGATGCTACTACTTCTCCTGGTTGATAAGTCACACATTGTCCACCTGCATTAGTGACTGGGATATTATCTACACATTCCCCAGTTTCCCATATCAGTGTATGGATGAACACTGTTTTTTAAGTACTCTCAGGAGGTGAAATGGTCAAGCTTACTGTGCCTGGAGGCAAAGGATCCATAGGCTGGAGAGGAACAGATTTCACCTTTCCAGGGAATATCCCAGTATTCCCAGCTGTATACAATTCTATTCTCTCCAATTATAATCCCTTTCTCCCATCAGATTGCTTCTTGGCTGACTGGTCATATCTAAGTACTGAACTTCTAAAGGCTCACTGGGTATAGCATGGGCTGCCATCATGCCCCAAGTATTTTTTGCCATGGGCCCTGGGGCTGGGCCCCTCATCCCATTTCCCTGAATCAGTCTACATTCTGATGCCTAATGGAAGCCTCTGCTGCATTTTGGACATGGGGTTTTGGGTCTTGTTCTCCCACCCTATTTTCTCACTCTGTCTCTTTGTCAACACTGAGTTTTCAGATGCCCTACTTTACCACATTGGAAGCATTGATGAGTGTTTCTGGAAGTCCCTTGCCAGAAGGGATCCTGTCTTCCCCTGTTCCAGATCTTGGGAAGTCTGCATTATAGCCTGGCTATAAAAGGTATTTGTGCCTACTGTGGCACAATGTCTTATGATCTCTTCTAAAGGAGCAATCCTTGTGTAGTCCTAATATAATTCTTTTATAAACCTCATAAGCATTTTCTTTAGCAAACTACCTTATCATAATTTCTGTTGCTGCATTTTCACCAGTAGTTTGTATGACAATTGTCTGCAGATGTCCCACAAAATCAGCAAAAGGTCATTTGGTCCTTGTGCTATTTTCTTGAAGGCCTCTCCTCTGTCCCCATGCTTTGATAGCAGCAGAAGCAATTTGCTCACATGCTGCTATGGGGTAATTAATCTGTGCTGAAGTGTCTGCATAAGAACCTACACCTGTTAGTTGGTCATAGGTGATTGCCTATTTCACTGGGTTTCTATCCTACAGAGTTCACTATAGTCAGAAAGTTCAACAAGTTTTGTCCAGATTCTAAGCATGTCCTTGCTATAGATTTCCAATCGCTAGGAGTTAAAATTTCATAAGCCAAATTCTCTAATAACATCTTAACATAAGATGAAGATGATATAGCCCCATAAAGAGTGCAAGCTTTTTTTAGGTCTTTGAATATTTCTAGATCAAAAAGGAGTGTATCTTCTCCTTTCTTGACCTGAAGAGTCAAGCTGTTCAATCATAGGATACATTTATATTCTCAAATCAGCTGTGTTCTGCCCTTTTTCTTTGGCTTTAATAGTGCCCTTGATAATCTAGTCATAGGAGGGGGTGATTGCTGGGGGGGAGGTGCTGATGATATCACTGCCCCTCCCACTCCTTCTCTTCCCTCCACTCAGGAAGGTGAAGTTGATGGGGGAGATTCAACAATCTGCTTGGGTATAGGCAGAGTTGAAGCTGGACTGTGAGAGTGAGAATCAGGAAGTCCTTCAATTTCACTTAAGTCTTCATGCCCTCTGGCAATATTTCCATTAATCTCTCCTTTCTCATCCACTTTCTCTTCACTTCCTTATGTGGCTGCTTTTAAAACTTTTATTTTTTCTAGAACTGGTGGGATTCTTTAAGGCCAACTGTATTATGTTGTAGAATAGAATGTTTCCTTAGAAATTGAATCAGGATTTTTATCATTATAATATTCACAAAGTTGATCTCTTCCTAGTTTCCAATTATTTGCCTCTATTTTTTCTTCCTTGAAGAACCAAGGGGATATGCATTCTAATGTATCCAAGAGTCCACCAATCTGCTCCCAAGTTACAAGCAAACCTTGTTTCTTTATCAATCTAAGTATGCTTTCTATGGAGCTCCCTCAGGGTGGAGGTGCGGTTGGGGGTTGGGGTGGAAGAGAATCTTTTCCTAATATCTGCCCCATTTCAGCTAGAAAAAGTTACTAGTTTAGCTCTTAACAAAGTAAGTTCCCTGGTTGTCTATTAAAATACTCACCCTATTTCCTAGTCACAAGGACTTGTTCAGTGAAATTAAGGTCCTTGGTTCACACCTTGGATACCAAAATGTTAAATCTGGGATAGCTTCCTGGAGGCCTCAAGATCAGCCAGAGTCAGGATAACTAAAAGTCCTTGGTCTTTAAGGGGAGAAGCAGGTAAACTGCCAGGAGTTTAGTCAAAGATGTCTTCTTGATTCTGGAGTCCAGAATCTCCACCTCTCTCCTCCTCATCCTGCCACAAAGTGACTCTGGCCTGTACCACCTCACCCTCTAATCCTTGCCTATGATTATCTTAACACCAAACACTGAGTAAGCACCAAATAGTGAGAAGAGACATTTTTCCAAACATATGCTAATAGAGTAATTGTTGAATAGGTAATTAGCCTTAAGTGCTCAGTTGTCTGATTCAAGTATACCTTTTTGGAGTTTCAGCCCTTTACATTTAGGGGTGAAGGGTACCTCAGAATTTAGCTAATCCAACTACTATGTATCTTAGTAAGAATCCCTTCTATTATATGTTTAGCTTCTATCTGGAGACCTAAATTTACAATACTACTTTGTGAAATAATCCATTTCATTTTTAGAAATTTTTAAATGTCAGGAGGGAGACAGCATGATTATAATCAATAGAGAATGGAAAGTCAGGACGAACTGTATTCAAATTCCTCCTTTGACACAAACTAGCTGTAGAATTATGGGTAAACTATTTAAACTTCTCAATACTGCAGGGCATTCTCTAAGTGACAGATAAGTTGCCAATATGTACTCATGGAAAATGTTGCAACACTAGGAGTTTCCTATACATATGTACCCTTAGCACTGATGATTAGGACATTTTTTCTCTTAATCAGTCTAAAATCTTCTTTCCTAAAACTTCAACCCCTTTCTTCTAGTTCCCCACTCACAGTCTAAACTTTAAATGTCTTTAAATATTTTCAATAAGATTGACTCCATCTGTGGCAAGCCAACTTTTTTCATGGCCCCTTTGTCCATGTGCATCTTACATAAAGAAACTTCTTAAAGGAAAGGATATAAGCAGAAATGGAGATTGTGTGCCCTTATTTCATTAAATGAGAGGCATTATGGAAGAGTGGAATAAGAACTATACAGAGTAAATTTCATGTTTTTTCTTCAGTTATGTTTGATCTTGTGATTCTAAGCATTTATAAGAATTATTATAAAATTATAGGAACATAGATTTAGAGCTAGGAGAGACCTTAAAGATCACCAAACCCTTCATTTTACAGATGGGAAACTGAGACCTAGAAAGGCTAAGACCCTTGCCTAAGGTCATATATCTAGAAAGTGAAACAGCCACAAGTCATTTACTTTCTTTGACCTTTGTTTTTTACCTGGAAAACAGAAATAAAAATGCACACCATGTTTTTTGAATCTCAATTAAGATATAATATAGGTAAAATACTTTGTAATAGTATACTATTAGTATACTAGTAGTACTGTAACAGTACTACTACTGTTGTTATTTTATGACAACTATCAACTATTTTATGCTGCTATCCAAAATCTACATTTCTAAATAATGACTATTGTTATAGATCTCTTCCCATCTCATGCATAGTATGGGGAATGGCTGATGTCTCTTTTGATTTGATGAAGACTGGGCACTGATTATGGGTAATTGTTTGCTTTTTGAAAGATGAAACAAAGAGGCCCAATAGGCATCTACATTGAAATGGGAATGAAGAGATCTTTGGAAATAATGTATCAGAGCGGGAAGAACAGACAGTAGGTAGTGTTATTTCTGTCTTGGTCCTCTTTCACAGTAGTTTATAAAACTACCATTGATGACTTATACTGCTCAAAAGTTTGAGGTTGACTTTGTACCAAAGGTTATTCAGGCAATTTAGCAACCTCTAAAACACATTTGTGTGTATTAGAAATCTGTGGATTGAACATAAATCAATGTAGTATATTAGAACTGGGCAAAGGCAGAATTAAAGAATTAAAGAAGCATCTATAGCTCTGTTTCTAATGATTTGTCCAGTTAGATTTTATATGTAGTACTTTGAAAATCTTAAAGTGCTATATAAACACTAATTGTCATCTATTACCATCAATGATTACCATACCTTTTAAGACCATGCCTTTAAATTTTCTTGAGGGACTGTTTCACAGGATAATAGGTATTCATACTTCCAAGGACTTATTTTGGTCACTATATTAAGCTAAATTTCCCTGTGCTTAATCCTGTTCTATTATTCTTGCTAAACCTCTTTTGGATAATCCTCATGAGAGAAAATAAATGATAATCTTTCCTTCTTTTCAAAGAGTTAATACTTGTGAGATGCTGTGATTATTTGGAATATATATTTGTTAGGAGAGGATGCTCCCCACATTTAAGAACTATGGCAATAGTGGATCAGAGGCTTTGAATATTCCCAGAAATCTCCTTTAACCCTTATACACTTCCCCCATTAAAAAGAAAGAAGGAAAAGAAAAAAAGGAAAAGAAGGACCATGGAGCTGAATAACCAATCTTCCTGTTAAATTGATGTCACAAAGTTTTAATTGATGTTAACTAGACATCATTATTAATGAGAAAATTACATAAATTAAGATGCAAATTATGACAAAAGGGTTCTTATCATGAGATAATCAAAGATAATCACACCCTGGGGTGCCACTAGTAACATGCACTTGAATGCCTCTAAATCCCTTAACAAGTATACCACTAGAGTTCTCTGTTGGGAAACATTAAACAAAATTCCCCAGGTCTGTTATGGACAAAATCTGATTGCTAGACTCTCCAAAGATGAATCTTTAGACTGTTACTAATATCAGGGAAGTCATTTAAATCACAAAACTACAGACTTTATAACCTTAGGGATTATTAAGTCTAACATCTATTTCCCACCATTTTATAGTTGAGGAAACTGAGACCACAGAAGTGAAGATATAATTTTCATAAGAACACAGAATTAGTTGGTGACAGAATCAGAAGAAATGCCTAGACTTTTTTGCTATCATTCTAATTTACTTTCTATTATGTAGGGAGACTGCATAATATTTAATGGATATCTCTAATTCCAAAGTCAGAAAGACCTAGGTTCAAATCCTGGTTGTAGAATCCCAGGCAAATCATTTAATTCACAGTATTTTAAGTACTTCATAATTTTAAGTTGCAGAGAAGGTACAAGCCTGCATTGTTGAAGTGGGTGTCCTTACCTGGGAATTCTTTATATGAAAAAGCATCATGGTTCTAGTCCTTCCTTTTTTATTTTGTTATGAATAAAGGATTAGCAACAAAATATGGCTACCTTGGAGCTTCTGTTGTAGTTTTATATATCTTTCATATTGGGATGATAGTAAAGAATGTTGAAGAGAACAGTCAATGAGTTGTAATCAGAAGACCTATATTTAAGTTTTCGCCCTACTATTTCCTAGACATTTAAAATGTTTGGTAAACTGCAGAATCTGATGGTGCAATTGTGGTTTATTATTATTATTATTATTTTGGTTATTTAAATGGCCTATTATCCTAGTGTGATGCTTCTGAAAATGTGAATAAGGTCGAAACTAGGCTACCATGTGAGGTTGGTTTATAAATAGTTCCAGTTTTTTCCAAATATTACTTTATACTCATATTTTAAACTTCTCAATTAATGGGAAAACAGAAATAACAATTGTAGCATCAGCATAAATAACAATTTACAGTGGATATGGTGTCTTCCTATATGTAATCTAATCTAGTTCCTAATCTAGTCAACAGAGAATTGATTTGGGAATTAAAGTTCTAGTTTCATTGCCAAAATGTTGTCTTTGCCTGAATGTCTCATAGAAATAGAAAAAGATAGACTTAGCAAACTTTTTCAGAGGAAAAGCTCTATATGAGCCTCATGGATCACTTAAAATATAATTATTGAAGATCATACTTGCAAATGTGTTAATGTGCACATGTGAGCATTCAAGTTATATAAATTGATGTAGAATACTATAAAAAAGAGAATGTGGCTTTCTTTGTTGGCCATGTCAATGGATTCAATCTTTTCATGTGCTTCATTCTTTTAGCAATTGGGATTTTCAAAAAGTTTTTTCAAAGTGGCCATTCTTTTTTTTTTTTTATTTACTTTTTATTTTATTTTATAATTATAACTTTTTTTTTGACAGTACATATGCATGGGTAATTTTTTACAATATTATCCCTTGCACTTACTTCTATTCAGATTTTTTCCCTTCCTCCCCCAACCCCCTCCCCCAGATGGCAGGCAGTCTTATACATGTTAAATACATTACAGTATATTCTAGATACAATATATGTGTGTAGAACCGAATTTCTTGCTGCACAGGAAGAATTGGATTCAGAAGGTAAAAATAACAGTTTACACTCATTTCCCAGTGTTCCTTTTCTGGATGTAGCTGATTCTGTCCATCATTGATCAATTGGAATTGGATTAGCTCTTCTCTATGTTGAAGATATCCACTTCCATCAGAATACATCCTCGTACAGTATCATTGTTGAAGTGTATAATGATCTTCTGGTTCTGCTCGTTTCACTTAGCATCAGTTGATGTAAGTCTCTCCAAGCCTCTCTGTTGGTCATTTCTTACAGAACAATAATATTCCATAACATTCATATACCATAATTTACCCAACCATTCTCCAATTGATGGACATCCATTCATCTTCCAGCTTCTAGCCACTATAAAAAGGGCCGCCACAAACATTTTGGCACATACAGGTCCCTTTCCCTTCTTTAGTATTTCCTTGGGGTATAAGCACAGTAGTAGTATGGCTGGGTCAAAGGGTATGCACATTTTGATAACTTTTTGGGCATAATTCCAGATTGCTCTCCAGAAGGGTTGGATTCTTTCACAACTCCACCAACAATGCATCAGTGTCCCAGTTTTCCCACAGCCCCTCCAACATTCATCGTTATTTGTTTCTGTCATCTTAGCCAATCTGACAGGTGTGTAATGATATCTCAGAGTTGTCTTAATTTGCATTTCTCTGATCAATAGTGATTTGGAACACTCTTTCATATGAGTGGAAATAGTTTTAATTTCATCATCTGAAAATTGTCTGTTCATATCCTTTGACCATTTATCAATTGGAGAATGGCTTGATTTCTTATAAATTAAAGTCAATTCTCTGTATATTTTGGAGATGAGGCCTTTATCAGAACCTTTAACTGTAAAAATGTTTTCCCAATTTGTTACTTCCCTTCTAATCTTGTTTGCATTAGTTTTGTTTGTGCAGAAACTTTTTAATTTGGTGTAATCAAAATTTTCTATTTTGTGATCAATAATGGTCTCTAGTTCTCCCTTGGACACAAACTCCTTCCTCCTCCACAAGTCTGAGAGGTAAACCATCCCATGTTCCTCCAATTTATTTATGATTTCGTTCTTTATGCCTAAATCTTGGACCCATTTTGATCTAATCTTAGTATGTGGTGTTAAATGTGGGTCCATGCCTAGTTTCTGCCATACTAATTTCCAGTTTTCCCAGCAGTTTTTGTCAAATAATGAATTCTTATCCCAAAATTTGGGATCTTTGGGTTTGTCAAACACTAGATTGCTATTTTTATTCACTATCTTGCCCTGTGAACCTAACCTATGCCACTGATCAACTAGTCTATTTCTTAGCCAATACCAAATGGTTTTGGTTACTGTTGCTTTATAATATAGTTCTAGATCAGGTACAGCTAGACCAACTTCACTTAATTTTTTTTTCATTACTTCCCTTGAAATTCTCGACCTTTTGTTGTTCCATATGAATTCTGTTATTATTTTTTCTAGGTTATTTAAATAGTTTCTTGGGAGTCTGATTGGTATAGCACTAAATAAATAGATTAGTTTAGGGAGTATTGTCATCTTAATTATATTCACTCGGCCTATCCAAGAGCACTGAATGTCTTTCCAATTATTTAAATCTGACTTTTTTTGTGGCAAGTGTTTTGTAATTTTGCTCATAAAATTCCTGACTCTCCTTTGGTAGATATATTCCCAAATATTTTATACTATCGATCGTTATTTTGAATGGAATTTCTCTTTGTATCTCTTGCTGTTGGATTGTGTTGGTAATGTATAAAAATGCTGAGGATTTATGTGGATTTATTTTGTATCCTGCAACTTTGCTAAAATTCTGAATTATTTCTAATAGCTTTTTAGCAGAGTCTTTGGGGTTCTCTAAGTATACCATCATGTCATCTGCGAAAAGTGATAATTTGATTTCCTAATTTCCTACTCTAATTCCTTGAATCTCTTTCTTGGCTCTTATTGCTTGAGGCTAGAGTTTCTAGTACTATATTAAAAAGTAAGGGTGATAGTGAGCAACCTTGTTTCACTCCTGATCTTATAGGGAAAGGTTCTAGTTTATCGCCATTACATATGATGTTTACTGAAGGTTTTAAATATATGCTCCTTATTATTTTAAGGAATAGTCCATTTATTCCTATACTCTCAAGCGTTTTTAGTAGGAATGGATGTTGGATTTTATCAAATGCTTTTTCTGCATCTATTGAGATGGTTTTTATTAATTTGATTATTAATATGGTCAATTATACTAATAGTTTTCCTAATATTAAACCAGCCCTGCATTCCTGGTATAAATCCCACTTGGTCATAGTGTATTATCCTGGAGATGATTTTCTGAAGTTTATTTGCTAATATCTTATTTAAAATTTTAGCATCAATATTCATTAAGGAAATTGGCCTATAGTTTTCTTTCTCAGTTTTTGATCTACCTGGTTTAGGTATCAGTACCATGTCTGTGTCATAGAAGGAATTTGATAGGACTCCTTCAATCCCTATTTTTTCAAGTAGTTTACATAGCATTGGAGTTAGTTGTTCTTTAAATGTTTGGTAGAATTCACATGTAAATCCATCTGGTCCTGGGGACTTTTTCTTAGGAAGTTGGTTAATAGCTTGGTCTATTTCTTTTTCTGAGATGGGACTATTTAGACTACTTACTTCTTCCTCTATTAATCTGGGCAAGCTATATTTTTGAAGGTTTTCTTCCATTTCATTTAAGTTATTGAATTTATCGGCATAAAGTTGAGCAAAGTAGCTCCTAACTATTGTAAAAGTTTCCTCTTCATTAGTGGTGAGTTCACCCTTTTCATTTTCAAGACTAACAATTTGCTTTTTCTCTTTCCTATTTTTAATCAGGTTTACTAAGGGTTTGTCTATTTTGTTGGTTTTTTCATAGAACCAACTCTTAGTTTTATCAATTAATTCAATAGTTTTTTTACTTTCAATTTTATTAATCTCACCTTTTATTTTTTGAATTTCAAGTTTTGTGTTTGTCTGGGGTTTTTTAAATTTGTTCCTTTTCTTTTTTTTTATATTTTAATAATTTTTTATTATATATATATATTTTTTATAATATTATCCCTTGTATTCATTTTTCCAAATTATCCCTCCCCTCCCTCTATTCCCTCCCCCCCATGACAGGCAATCCCATACATTTTACATGTGGTACAATATAACCTATTTACAATACATGTGTGTAAATAACATTTTCTTGTTGCACAATAAGCATTAGATTCCGAAGGTACATGTAACCTGGGCAGAAAGTTATTAGTGCTAACAATTTACATTCACTTCCCAGTGTTTCTTCTCTGGGTGTAGCTACCTCTGTCCATCATTGATCAACTGGAAGTGAGTTGGCTCTTCTTTATGTTGAAGATTTCCACTACCATCAGAATATATCCTCATACAGTATTGTTGTTGAAGAGTACAGTGATCTTCTGGTTCTGCTCATTTCACTCAGCAACAGTTGATTTAAGTCTCTCCAGGCCTCTCTGTATTCCTCCTGCTGGTCATTTCTTACAGAGCAATAATATTCCATAACCTTTATATGCCATAATTTAACCAACCATTCTCCAAATGATGGACATCCATTCATCTTCCAGTTTCTAGCTACAACAAAAAGAGCTGCCACAAACATTTTGGCACATATATGTCTCTTTCCGCTCTTTAGTATTTCTTTGGGATATAAGCCCAGTAGTAGCACTACTGGGTCAAAGGGTATGCACAGTTTGACAACTTTTTGGGCATAGTTCCAAATTGTTCTCCAGAATGGCTGGATTCTTTTACAACTCCACCAACAATGTATCATTGTCCCAGTTTCCCCACATCCCCTCCAACATTCATCATTATTTGTTCCTGTCATCTTAGCCAATCTGACAGGTGTGTAGTGGTATCTCAGAGTTGTCTTAATTTGCATTTCTCTGATCAGTAGTTATTTGGAACACTCTTTCATGTGAGTGGATATAGTTTCAATTTCTTCATCTGAGAATTGTCTGTTCATATCCTTTGACCATTTATCAATTGGAGAATGGTTCAGTTTCTTATAAATTAGGGTCAGTTCTCTATATATTTTGGAAATGAGACCTTTGCCAGAACCTTTGCTTTTAAAAATATTTTCCCAATTTGTTACTTCCCTTCTAATCTTGTTTGCATTAGTATTATTTGTACAGAAACTTTTTAGTTTGATGTAATCAAAATCTTCTATTTTGTGATCAATAATGATCTCTAGTTCTCCTCTGGTCATAAATTCCTTCCTCCTCCACAAGTCTGAGAGGTAGACTATCCTCTGTTCCTCTAATCTATTTATGATCTCCCTCTTTATGCCTAAATCATGGACCCATTTTGATCTTATCTTGGTATATGGTGTTAAGTGTGGATCCATATCTAATTTCTGCCATATTAATTTCCAGTTTTCCCAACAGTTTTTTCCAAATAATGAATTTTTATCCCTAATGTTGGTATCTTTGGGTTTGTCAAAGATTAGATTGCTATAGATGTGCCCTTTTTTGTCCTTTGTATCTAATCTGTTCCACTGATCTACCGGTCTATTTCTTAGCCAATACCAAATGGTTTTGGTGACTGGTGCTATATAATATAGCTTTAGATCAGGTACACTTAGACCACCTTCCTCTGAGTTTTTTTTCATTAGTTCCCTTGCAATTATTAACCTTTTATTCTTCCATATGAATTTTGTTGTTATTTTTTTCTAGGTCATTGAAATAGTTTCTTGGGAGTTTGATTGGTATAGCACTAAATAAATAGATTAGTTTGGGGAGTATTGTCATCTTTATTATATTCGCTCGGCCTATCCAAGAGCACTGAATGTCTTTCCAATTATTTAAGTCTGACTTTATTTTTGTCGCAAGTGTTTTATAATTTTTCTCATATAATTCCTGACTTTTCTTTGGTAGATGGATTCCCAAATACTTTATACTCTCAACATTTGTTTGGAATGGAATTTCTCTTTGTATCTCTTGCTGTTGCATTTTGTTGGTGATATATAGGAATACTGAGGATTTATGTGGATTTATTTTGTATCCTGCCACTTTGCTGAAATTTTGAATTATTTCTAGTAGCTTTTTAGCAGAGTCTTTGGGGTTCTCTAAGTATACCATCATGTCATCTGCGAAAAGTGATAATTTGATTTCCTAATTTCCTACTCTAATTCCTTGAATCTCTTTCTCGGCTCTTATGGCCGAGGCTAGCCTTTCTAGTACTATATTGAATAGTAATGGTGATAGTGGGCAACCTTGTTTCACTCCTGATCTTACTGGGAAAGGTTGTAATTTATTTCTATTGCATATTATGCTTACTGACGGTCTTAAATATATGCTCCTGATTATTCTAAGGAATAGTCCATTTATTCCTATACTCTCAAGAGTTTTTAGTAGGAATGGATGTTGGATTTTGTCAAATGCTTTTTCTGCATCTATTGAGATGATCATATGGTTCTTATTAATTTGATTATTAATATGGTCAATTATATTAATAGTTTTCCTAATATTAAACCAGCCCTGCATTACTGGAATAAATCCTACTTGATCATAGTGTATTATCCTGGAGATGATTTTCTGAAGTCTTTTTGCTAATATCTTATTTAAGATTTTAGCATCAATATTCATTAAGGAAATTGGTCTATAGTTTTCTTTCTCAGTTTTTGATCTACCTGGTTTAGGTATCAGTACCATGTCTGTGTCATAAAAGGAGTTTGGTAGGACTCCTTCATCCCCTATTTTTTCAAATAGTTTACATAGCATTGGAGTTAGTTGTTCTTTAAATGTTTGGTAGAATTCACATGTAAATCCATCTGGTCCTGGGGACTTCTTAGGAAGCTGGTTAATAGCTTGGTCTATTTCTTTTTCTAAGATGGGACTATTTAGACTACTTACTTCTTCCTCTATTAATCTGGGCAAGCTATATTTTTGAAGGTTTTCTTCCATTTCATTTAAGTTATTGAATTTATCGGCATAAAGTTGAGCAAAGTAGCTCCTAACTATTGTAAAAATTTCCTTTTCATTTTCAAGATTAACAATTTGCTTTTTCTCTTTCCTTTTTTTAATCAGGTTTACTAAGGGTTTGTCTATTTTGTTGGTTTTTGCATAGAACCAACTCTTAGTTTTATTAATTAATTCAATAGTTTTTTTTTTTTACTTTCAATTTTATTAATCTCACCTTTTATTTTTTGAATTTCAAGTTTTGTGTTTGTCTGGGGGTTTTAATTTGTTCCTTTTCTAGCAATTTTAGTTGTACGCCCAATTCGTTGGCCCTCTCTTTCTCTATTTTATGCAAGTAGGCCTGTAGAGATATAAAACTTCCCCTTATTACTGCTTTGGCTGTATCCCACACATTTGGGTATGATGTCTCATTATTGTCATTTTCTTGGGTGAAGTTATTAATGATGTCTATGATTTGCTGTTTTACCCAATCATTCTTTAGTATAAGATTATTTAGTTTCCAATTATTCTTTGGTCTATTTTCCCCTGGCTTTTTATTAAATGTAATTTTGATTGCATTGTTGTCTGAAAAGGATGCATTTACTATTTCTGCCTTACTACATTTGATTTTGAGGTTTTTATGCCCTAGTATATGATCAATTTTTGTATAGGTTCCATGAACTGCTAAGAAGAAAGTATATTCCTTTCTGTCTCCATTTAGCTTTTGCTAAAGATCTATCATATCAAACTTTTCTAGTATTCTATTTACCTCTTTGATTTCTTTCTTATTTATTTTGTGGTTTGATTTATCTAATTCTGAGAGTGCAAGGTTGAGATCTCCCACTATTATAGTTTTGCTATCTATTCCTCTTGCAGCTCTCTTAATTTCTCTTTTAAGAATTTAGATGCTGCACCACTTGGTGCATATATGTTTAATATTGATACTGCTTCATTATTGATGCTGCCCTTTAGCAGGATATAATGCCCTTCCTTATCTCTTTTAATTAGATCAATTTTTGTTTTTGTTTGATCTGAGATGAGGATGGCTACTCCAGCTTTTTTGGTTTTGCCTGAAGCATAATAGATTCTGCTCCACCCTTTTACTTTTAGTTTGAATGTCTCACCCTGTTTCAGGTGTGTTTCCTGTAAACAACATATAGTAGGATTCTGACTTTTAATCCAGTCTGATAACTGCTTCCTCTTTATGAGGCAGTTTGCCCCATTCACATTTATGGTTAGAAGGACTAATTCTATATTGCTTGCCATCCTATTAACCCCTGCTTATGCTTTTGTCCTTTCCTTCCCTCTTATCCCCCTACCCAGTATTAAACTGGTGAACACTACTTGATTTTCACAGCCCTCCCTTTTTAGGATCTCTTCCCCACCTTAAAGATCCTCCCCTTATTTTACCCCTTTTCCTCGAAATTTCTGTATTCCCTTCCCCTTAGCTTACTCCTTCCCTTTCACTTTTCAATGAAGTGGAAGAAGTTTCACCATAAATCGAATATGTCTATTGATACACACTATGTTCATCTCCCTCCTTTCTTTCTCTCAGATATAATAGGTTACCTTTGCCTCTTCATGAGATGTAGTACCACCACTTTACACTTTTTTATGATATAATTTCCTTTCCACCTCTAGTTTCTAAGACAAATTGTACATATGTTCTTTATATATTTTTTTGGCAGAAGTGTAGTTCTCAAGATTTCTTTTTACCTTTTTAGAAATCTCTTGAGTTCTGTATTTGAAGATCAAACCTTTTATGTAGGTCTGTTTTTTTCATCAAAAATAGATGGAATTCATTTATTTCGTTAAATGTCCATCTTCTTCCCTGGAAAACGATGCTCATTCTTGCTGGGTAAGTTATTCTTGGCTGCATACCAAGTTCCTTAGCCTTTTGGAATATCATGTTCCAGGCCCTGCGTTCTTTTAATGTGGACGCTGCTAGATCCTGGGTTATCCTTATTGTGGATCCTCCATATCTGAATTGTTTTTTTCTAGCAGCTTCCAGTATCTTTTCCTTTGTCTGATGGTTCTTGAACTTGGCCACTATGTTTCTTGGCGTTTTGATTTTAGGGTCCCTTTCAGTAGGTGATCGATGAATTTTTTCAATGTCTATTTTACCCTCTGTTTCAAGAACGTCTGGGCAGTTCTCTTTGATAATTTCCTCGAAAATGGTGTCCAAGCTCTTTTTTTCCTCCCATTTTTCAGGGAGTCCGATTATTCTCAAATTGTCTCTCCTGGATCTGTTTTCCAGGTCTGTTGTCTTTCTGATAAGGTACTTGACATTCTTTTCAATTGTTTCATTTCTCTGGTTTTGCTTGACTACCTCTTGGTTTCTCCTTGAGTCATTCATTTCTACTTGTTCCAGTCTAATTTTCAATGATGTATTTTCTTCACTCACTTTTTTTATATCTCTTTGTAATTGTCCAATTGAGTTTTTATCTTCTATGGAATTTTTTTCCATTTTTTCCATTTTATTTTTTAGAGAGCTGTTTTCTTTTTCCAGTTCACTAATCCAGTTTTCCTTGGAGTTGTTTACCTTTTCCAGCTCACTAATCTTGTTTCTCAATGATTTGATTTCTTTATCCACTCTGTCTTTGAATGCATGGGATGACTTCTCCAGGCTCTCTTGCCGAGCTTCCCTTTCCTTTTCCCATTTCTCTTCCAGCTCTCTTGTGAGAGCCTTTTTGATTTCCTCTAGGAGATTCTTTTGTATTGAGGAGCAGCTCATATCCCTCTTAGGGGATTCATCTGGGGACAGTCTGTTTTTAGTGTCCTCAGTGTTTGAAGTCTGCTCTCTCTCCATACAAAAGCTTTCAATGGTTAGAGCCCTTTTGAATTTTTTGTTCATTTTGTCAGAGTAGGAATCAAAGAAAACAAACTGACAAGAGAAACAATTGGTCTGTTTTGTGGGGGATGGGGCTGGATGGTATTAATGGGCTTCCTCTACAGACTGGGGTAGGGCAGCAGAGAGCCACTAACAGAACAGCAATGACTGTACTGAGTCTGCTCTCTGAGGCTCTGAGAACGCACTGAGTCAGTCCAGGTGAGGGTTGGGGGTGGCCGGATTCTGAGAGACGCTGGCTTTCTGGGGTTTTAATCTTCACCTCCAGTGTTTACACCCTCTCCACTGCTCCTGGCTTGCTGCCAAGACAGAGTATCCACACTGGGGAAAAAGTCTTTTCGCAGAAAATGTACCCCTCCCCCTCTGGTCTGAGCTGTGTGAGCTGCCTGTCTCGCTCTGGCTTGCCTGCCCTCAGTCTGGGCCCAGTCTGATTGACCCTCCCCCGAGCAAACACAGACCTTTTCTGGTGACTTTCAAGGATGTCTTCTCTTGGTGATTATTTGTGGATTTCTTTCTGGGTCAAGCTTTAAGTCTGAGGCTTGTCATGAAGTAAGTTCTGAGAGAAAACGAGGAGCTCAAGCAGCTGTCTGCCTCCACACCGCCATCTTGGCCAGAAGTCCAAAGTGGCCATTCTTACACCAACCATCTAAAATTGTAAGCATTCAATCATTAATACACTGAGCCTATAGAGAAAATATTACATTCTATGTACAAACATGTAAATTTATATCTGTGCAAAGTTATTTATATCTTACTCAGATATATCTGTGTTTTAGTGTACTAAATGAAATCTTGGTGGTTAGGTGGGTGGATTCAATTTTGTGGTTTAATATCCAGAGGAATAGTAACAGTAATAACTCGCTTATATAGCATATTCAGGTTTGAAAAACACTTTCCTTTTGTCCTATTTATGGAATAGGTGTAATTCTATTTCTCATTTTTCATATGAAGCTTAAGATATTGTAGAAGCATAATAATATGCTACTATTTAAAATGTATATAGTACTTTAGGTTTTGCAAAGCACTTTATAAATATTATCTCTTTGATCTGCCAACAAATTTGGAAGGGAGGTATCCTATTTTGTAGATGACGAAGCCAAAGTAGGCAGAGGTTAAGTGATTTGCCAGAATCACAAAGCTAGTAAAATATCTAAGGTTAGATTTGAATTCAAGTCTTCCTGACTGAAACTCCAGTATTCTATCCACAATGACACTTAACTGCGTAGGATCTTAGAAACTATCTAGTTTTCTCTTTCCCCAGTTTTATGGATCATCAGAATATATATATAATAAATTTAGAATTGGAAGGGATTTTAGAGGTCATTTAGTTTAATGCTCCCATTTTTCAGATAAGGAAACTGAGAATTAATTTGCTCAAGGTCACACTCCTGGGGTATCACTACTAAATATCAGAGGTAGAGTAGATGCTCATCTTCTAATTTCCAGGTCTTAAATTCATTTAAAAAAATTTCAGTAGCATTTTATTTTTTCCAAATACATGTAAAGATAGTTTTCAACATTTATTTTTCTCCTTCCCTCCCTTAACTCTCCCATCTTCAAGACAGCAAACAATCTGGTATAAGTTAAATATGTGTGATTCTTTTAAAAACATGTCCATATTTGTCATATTGTGCAAGAAAAATCAGACAAAAAGGGAAAAATCATAAGAAAGAAAACAAACAAACAAAAATCTAAAAGATTATGGTAGGATGACATTTTCTATTCCAAGTTTGCTTTGGATCCAATTTGCTTTGAATTGCTTTGAATTACCACATTGTTGAGAAAAGCCAAGTTCATTAAGAGTTGATCATCACATAATCTTATAAAACTCTAACACACCTCATCACTTATTTGTTTGTAGGATTTTTTAGGGATTTTTTTTAAGGTAATAAGTGTGGTGAGGTGACATGTTCAAAGTTTTTGAACTGGTAAAAGTATCATAGTTTATTATTCCAGATTTCCGAACTAATAATAACTTCCTTACATTTTCTCTTGGGTTCTTCAGTGCAGTGAAGTCCTTCCTGAGAACATTCCTAGGAATTTACCAGGCCACCAGGGTTAAAATTGCAAATGTTCCCAGTCAAAGGGCAGATAGAGGCTATACTTCCTATCTAGTCTTAGCTCACTTGAGAGTGAGAATAAAATATTAGACAAAATATCAACTTAATTTTATTTGATATTTAAAAATAAATAAACATTTATTTTGTCTTTACCTCATTCTCCCAACCTGATGAGGGGAAGAGTAAGCAGGAAAATAAAAGCCTTGTAATAAATATGCAGAGCCAAGCAAAACAAATTCCTGCATTGGCCAAAGGTCCAAAAATGTGCATTTCATTCTGAATAATTAATGCATTTTCTCTCTAGCAGATATGTAGTATTCTTCATTGATCATCTAGAATAGTGATTGGTAATGATGTTCATCAGGATTCTTAATATTTATTTTCCATATTTGTTGTTGTTAATGTACAAATTGTCTTTCTGGATCTGCTTATTTATCTCTGTATCAGTCTTTGGCTAGTTATTATATTTTCTTTTTCCTTTTTACCATCAGCAAGGTATCTCATGTATGTCAGCCGGATTAAAAACCCCTAAGAGACAGGAATTGTTGGTGTCCAAAACGACCTTTGTGAATTTTGATAGAAACAACTGTATTGCCATAAGAACCTGCTCAAGCTGTTATAAAGGACAAGGTAAGTTCTAAGAGTACAGTCAGGGGAGGAATCTAGACTGAAATGCACTAGGGTATTAAAAAGAGTAGGGCATTTTTTGGAGGCAATTAGGGTTAAGTGACTTGTCCAGGGTTATATAACTAGTAAGTGCCTGAAGTCTAGTATGAAATTAGGTCCTCCTGACTTTAGTACTGATTGCTTTATCTACTGAACCACCAATCTGTCTCTAATAATTCTTAATCATGGAAATACATTAACAGAGACATGAGTTGAAGTCCCAAGAAAGGAAAATCCTGCTAAACAATGTAGAGATGGAAGACTTATGAACCAATAACTTAGATCTTCTAGCCCACAATTCTAGTAATATTAATATTATTGGATAGAACTATTCAAATTCAGTATAACTTATTAGCCCCATCCCAATCTTATAAAACAAACAAATAAAAACCTAGGGAAACATAAATGTTATTTTAGCAAAGCAAAAAGTGAAAAGTGATAATCTGACCATTGTAGAAAAATCAACCAAGTAACTCAGTCAGAAGGAGTCAATTTTGGAGGAAAGTAATTTCTGCTCACTTAGGATTTGTAATGTGGAAGAAACTTGAGGCAAGATAGAGATTAGAGAGTTTTTAATATTTTATTTGAAAGGGAGAGATTTACTGGGACCAAATGGATCCATGGTTTGGTCCCAGGGCTGAAGGAGACTACTATTGTCTCCAAGAATCCAGCCAACAATGTGAGTTCTCAATGACATATATATGATATATCTATCTATCTATCTATCTATCTACATAGATATCTATATCTATATCTATATCTATATATATCTCAGATACTGGGGGTAGACACAGGCAAGGGTGGAGTTAGAGTGCTGAGAGCAGGAACGGGACTATGGATCTGATTCTGAGAGGGTGGGGGGAGGCATGGGGCACATCTGATAAATTGAGATTACAGAATAGAACTGTGGCACAATAGATTAAGGCTCCTTTGACAGCCTTTTTTTTTTTTTTAATGTGGCATGGAGTTCACATTCACCTATTGATGTTATAGAAATAATAATAATTTCAAAATTACTTTTTTGGAGACCAGTGTTTCAAGTTATGAAACAGAAATTGCTTTGCTGATTCACAATTTTCTTGAAATAAATCAATGAGAGGTACGACTGTGTAATAAAAAGAAGACTGATCTTTGAATCAAAAAAAATAAGTCTTACTAGTTGTATGACCTTCAATGAGAAAGGCATTTTACTTTTCTTAGCCTTAAGCTTCTCATTTATAAAATGGGTATAATGATACTTGCTCTGTCTCATGGTTTTGTGAGGAAAAAAAATTATTGTAAAACATGAAATAGTACCATTATGTGACATAGTTATTGCTCAAATTTTAACCCTAAATCAAAACCTTATTTGTGAATTTTTATGCTAATTATGTGCTTTGGCACATCTTCACTAAATAATCTCTGATGTACTGGATTCTTGGTCATAATCTCTTCCACCAAAGGGTTTAATATCGAGTTGGAGACACACAAAATAATATTAATAATACAGAACAATAAAGTAAGTACCAAATGAGTGGGGTAGATAGTAAATGCTCCCCAGAGTCAAGAGAGTCTTTTTTAGTTTTTGGCTTTTTTTTGGATATTTATAGGGAATTTATTCAAATACCACAACATTTGTTAAACAATACATGGAAAACGAAGTGACAGGGTGTGCATTGGGAAAATATTGGTGACTTTTTTTGCTAGAGATATTTTCCTGCAACATCAGTTTGAGGCAGCTGGTTGGCACAATAGATAATGGTGGACTGGGAGTCAGGAGGACCTTGAATTCAAATCCAGCCTCAGATATTTATTAGCTATGTGATCATGGGCAAGCTGTTTAACCCTGTATACCTCAGTTTCCTCATTTGTAAAATAAATTGGAAGAGGAAATAACAAACCACTCTAATGTCTCTAGCAAGAAAATCCTAAATGGGATCGTGAAGAGTCAGACATAACTGAAAGAAAGACTGAACAAAGAGCTTGGCTGACTACAATGTTAGGCCTGAAATTAAACAGAAATTACTATGAAGTTGTATAATTAATACCAAGTTAAAAAGAAAAAAAAGAAAAGAACAGCAGCAACAAAACAGAATAGTACATAAGTAAGAGATAGAGGCACTTGAATAGACAGTGGTTTATTTGAAAAATCTCTAGAATCAAAGAATGTGATGCCAGTCAAAGAAACTGAACATGATCTTAGGCTGCATTAAAAGAAAAATATTGTATAGGGCCATGAAGGTGGAGAAGAGGCTAGAGACAATTATAGTGGAAGCATTTTCTGTTCTCATTTCCTTCTCATAAATGCAAGAAACTAACAAATTAAAAAACTTGGACAAATGGATTATTTATTACATATTTATTATCTATATCTAATATATATCTCTAGATGGATGAACATATGTGTTTGTGTGTGTGTATATATATATATATATATATATGTATATATCTTCTTCCCTCCCTCTGCCTCTGTCTCTGTCTCTCTCTTTCTCTCTGTGTGTGTATGTGTGTGTCTTTAAAGTTTAAAGACTGGCTTAAGTTAGGAGTTAAGAAATTCAAGCCACGGACAGAATTAATGACCCTTTTTTTGTTGTTTTTGGGTTTTTTGTGGCTATTTGTTTCCCTCAGCTCTAACAATTCATTGATAAGAAAGGTCTCTCAGATCCCAGCCCAAGGCTATGAGAGCAGGCCCATCTCTATGAGGTGAATAATACATTAGCAAGGTCAGCCCTGGGGTGAACCAGACTTTCTTTCCCTTCCTTCTCTCCCTCAACCAATTATAATTCTCAAAGATCCAAAGCTTTGGGAATAGGAATAGCAGATAATACCAGCAATCATTACCCTAGAATCTATGGGAAGAGAAGAAACTGATGAAATATTATCCACATATATTGGAGAAGGGAAAGATATATAGATACAGATTTAGAAAAAGATGAATTAAATGTAGATATGTATATGGGAAAAGTTAGGAATCATTTCCCTGCTGCCATTCAATGAATTGGACCCAGATGTTATGCTTTAAATTTTTGTTTCCACTTAATAGTATTTTTAATTACATGGAAAAATAGTTTCAATATTTACTTTTATAAGATTTTGATTTCCATTTTTTTCTTCCCTTCCCAAGACAAGCAATCTGATATATGTTATACATGTGCAATCATATTAAACACATTTCCACATTAGTCCACATTTCTTTGTGAAAGAAAATCAGAACAAAAGGGGAAAAACTGTGAGAAAGAACAAACAAAAAAAAAGTGAAATTAGTATGCTTTGGTTTGCATTCAGACTCCATAATTCTTTCTCTGGATGTGGATAGTGTTTGTCCAGATGTTATACTGCATGACTCCAAGACTGCTTGGCATAAGAATTGGAAACCCAATTGGTCAGATAAGAACATCTCTTATAGAAGGAAGTATTAGCTATTTTTGAACCTTACATTTCATGATTATTTGTAACTATAAATATCTTTCATTCATTTGTATAGTGCTTTAAGCTTTACAAAACACTTTATTAAATACCTCATTTTGTCCCTCCAACTCTAGGAGATTATTCTTCTCATTTTACAGGTAAGGAATCTTAGGCAGAGAGAGGTTAATGACTTGCCTGGGTCACATAGCTAGTAAATATCTTAGGTTGGATTTGAAATTACATCTTCCTGATCCCAGGTTCAGTTCTTTACCCATTGTACCTACCTAAATTTTGTACATTGATTGTTTTTCATTTGTCTGGTATAGTTTCTGACTTTAGATAGCATTTGTTATTAAGTCATGGGGAGAGTTGATAGAATAACATGATCATAATTATCCTTTCTGCTTGTATTTGAATTACTATGCTAAGTGATAGTGTCAAGCACATAATCACTGTTCAGTAAGTGCTTATTGACTTATTCTTTGTGGACAGATATAGTAGCAGTTTTTTTGTCTAAATTCAGTATATGTAATATGGATGCATGTTATTTAAAACAGAATGATGTTTGAGATCCCAGCTTTAAGATAACTGTTTAGGTACTCTATAAGGTCTTTATTTCAGAAAGATTTATTTTACATAGAGTTTGGCCCTTATTTTTGAGTCTATCACTTTGTCTACATCAAAATTTAAAGGAAGCAGACAGCAGTTGAGAAGTCCCAAGAATTTAAGAAATGCATTTGCCCAGACCTTTCACCCAAAGAATTCATGAAAAAATCCAGAGTAGTAGTATATCCTTGGACATATTTGCAATTAATTTTTTTTAGGCAATTGAAGTTAAGTGACTTGTCCAGAGTCACACAGCTAGTAAGTGTTAAGTGTCTGAAATAGAATTTTAATTTATATTATACGGATTCCAGTGTCTGTATTCTATCCACCATGCCATCTAGCTGCCCCAATTAAATTCATTTTAATAATCATTTATGAACTGGCTCCTATAGTGCTGTGCTAGTAACTTGGGAAACAAAAGAAAAATAAAATCCATTTGATCATTTACAAAGAGAACCCTAAGTCTTAGTGATATCATAAAAAAGTATACTCAAAAGTAGAAGGGACCACAGACATCATCTACCTACATTTAATCTCTCATTTTACAGGTAAAGAAATTTTGGCTTAGGGGGATCAAGTAACTTGCTAAAGGTATATAGTAAGCAATAGAGAATTGAACTGAACTCCTAAATCTATTCAACAATTTTTTCAGAGATTCATTCTGTTTAGAAATTCCTAGTATCTGGGTAGTTTTAGTAAAGTATCATTATTTGTATTGGTACTATGCTTAGCCAGTGTTCTGAGTGAGCAGGCTAGGACATCTATGTCTTCCTTCTCTCTCCTCTCAAATTTTCATTTTCTTTCAAATAAAATCACTGAGACAGTAATAATGAACTTTATTAGATTATTAGCTCCTTGAAATTAGAGAATTTTTAAAAATTTTTCTTTGCTCAGCTCCTAGTAATGAGCCTAGAATATAAATAAATACTTGCTAATCAATTGATTGATTAGTTGATATTGTGAGACTTGATGAGTTTTTAAAAATTTCTTTTCTATTTTCAGGTGGTTTTACTGTGAAGACTGAACAACTGAAGTTTCTAAACTCTCCTAACAGAGTAGCATTCCCATTTCCTCATGCAGCTATTGTGAAAGACCTGGATGGTTCTGTTTCTGGGAAGAAGGAAAGTTACCTTTTAGCCTCTGTGGAAAATCTTGCTTCATCCTGTCAGGCCAACCAAAGCTTTGGTCAGACTTTCAGGGGCAGTATTTGTGGCCCAGATGTAATTTTTCATCGCATGTCTATTGGACTGTAAGTATGAGATCTCTCCATCCTCACCCAGGAGAACATATCAAGCATTAACTACTTTGGGTCTCTTCTAAAGGGAAATGGTTTCTCATTTTCTGATTTAATGATTGACAAACAAGAGTGATACACCAAGGGATAAAGAATATTTAAGAATTACATTTAGTCAAACTATTTTAAGCTGTGATTTGAAGTTATCTTTTATACCAGTTAGCCTTGAATGTTTTTGGGAATGGGCCAAGAGTCTCTAAACTCTTATTGGCATTTTGGACTAACAGGATTCACTACTACAACCTTCTAACAGAAATTTGAAATAGATTTAAATTAAAAATGTTGCTTAAAAGTTTCCAGCAGTGTCCATTCTCATTTATATTCACTTTGCCCAAGTGCACCCAAAATGTTCACTGTGCTTCAGGGAAGCAGTTGCTGAAGCCTCCCATTACTTGCAAAGTTGCTTCCCTCCAATTCATTTTTCCCTGGTTAATTTCATGAACTATTGGATTCATATAATATATTTCCCATTAATATGGAAGAAAGCATTTCTTGATAATGCTGCTCAGACTACCATTAAATCAGCAGCCAGGCTGTTTATAATATATAATAGGGTGGCTACAGCTCTGCTAAACTTGCAGCTGATGATTGCCAAATGACTTGGTTTCTATCTTTTTCATATTCTTTTTATGTTTCTCTCCTTATCTTCTTTCCTCTTTTTGTTTTCAAGTGTCTTATTTCTTTGTGTTGTGACCTATTTAAATCAAGTGAATCAATCATGGTATCACTAACATTTGATTTGAATAGATGAATCTAGAATAATGATAATCCATGCTGCCATGATAGACACAGAATGATTTTTTGAGTAGCCTTTACTAATAAGTATCTATTTCAATTCTAGTTTTATCAGAATGAAAAATGTTCATTATCTATTTCTATACTTATGGCCCATGTCAAAAGGTTACCATGGTCAAAGAATTCACCTAGAAACTAACCTTCTGGGGATGAATCTTCTCATATGGAGCTAATTGGTCCCTGGACAGCTTATTCAGGTTATTAAATGCAGGATGATAATTGAAGTGTTCCTGTCTTGGTAAAATATGACAGATATTATTTTACTTCTATAGTCTTTAAAAATCTTAAGACTACATTTATAGCACTGAAGAGTTTGTGAAGGCTTATACATGTGACATCGAATATTAGTGAACATCAGTGAATTGAAGATATGCAGCACCAATATAAGGTTTTTTTCATAATTCCTGACTGAAACTTGCCTTCTGTCAGAATCTAAGTGATCTAGTTCTATTTATATGGTTATATAACAGGCTCTATGGAAAACATTATGTGGGTAAAGTTATTCTAACTAAATTGATAATTTTTTTCATAGGATTTTTGTAAGGTTAAGAGACAAAATTAGTTAGCAGTACTCATTTGGTTAGCAGTACTCATGTCTATGCAATGCATCTTGATATAAGCTTTACAAACCTTTCTAACAGAGATGATCCTGGTTGCACTTATATATAAAACTCTTTGAGTGCAGAGTATCCTTCTATCTTATTATTATATGTCCTTTGAGTATGGTATCTTGTTTATTTATTGTTGTTGAATTGTTTTAGTCATATCTTACTCTTCATGACCTCATTTGAGGTTTTTTTGACAAAATCCTGAAATGGTTTGCTATTTCCTTCTCCAGTTCACTTTACAGATGAGGAAACTGAGGCAAACAGAGTTTACTGATTTTCTCAGAGTCACACACTTAGTAAATATCTTAGGCTACATCTGAATTTAGAACTTCCTGACTCCTTGGCTGGTGCACTAACTAGTACCTACCTGTCAATCTTGTGCATAAAAAGTAGTCAATATTTGCCAATTGTATTAAATTGGGTTGGATGCTTTAATAGTTCTCTAAATACCCTCTGAGTTCATCCTATCCTGCTTCCAGTCACTTCTAGCTTCTTGTTGTTTGTGTAGCAGCTTTGTTAAAATGCTGAAATGTCTTTCTTAACTTATCTGAATATCTAAGTAATGGAAATTTAACATAGTTCAATCAGCAATCATATATTAAGTACCTATCATATGCCATGTCCTGTGCTATGTGCTGGGCATACAAAAAAAATTGAAGATTTACCTGCCCTCTCGGAGCTTCCATTCTGTTGGAAAGATGTATATTTCCTTATTTTCACTGAGGAAAAATATTAATTTAATGTGTTGTTTTGACAAAAATACTTTGGGAGAGTATCTTCAAAGTCTTTATAGGGAGAATGAGGTTAATAAGGTAACTTTTCAGTTATGTGTTGCTAAAGAAGATTCTACTGCCTTAACTTTTATGAGTACTTATGATCCCCTTATTTCTATTTTCCTCTTTCCTACCTTGTATTCAAGGCTCTTATACTGACATTCTATGAGGTTAGAGAGAGATAATGCCCTATCCTAGAGTATTCCTGCTTGTATGTAAAGAATATTTTCCCTAGAAAGCCAATGAAAATGATGCCAGAGTGGTGGAGTGAAGCCAGTATTTTACAGAACTCTTCCAATATATCTCTTCTTCAACTTTCTTTTTAAAAATGCCAAACCAAATTCTGAACCAAGAAAAAGTCATAATGAGTCATATTTTAAGCCCAGAGTAGTTTAGAAAGACAGAAAGGCAGGTTTGCAGACACAGTGATGGGGGCTGACATAGGAAAAATTTTCTCATAGACAAAAAACAAACTATGTGAAAATAGATTGAGGAGAGATACTTTAAGAATTATTGGACAATCAGGTGGCTTTGTAGATGGAGCACTGACCTCAGAGTCAGGATGGCCTGACTTCAAATCCGGATTGTCTCAAAAAAAATTGTGTTATAATCACAAAAAGAGCCTATACACATATTTTAAAAAGTTATAAAACTGGCCAGATCTCTTAGACCCAAGGGGCAAAGTAGAAATTGAAAGCATCCTCTAATCACACCTTGTATAAAACCTGTCAAGGAATGCTAGTCAAAATCTAGAACTCAAAGATAAAAGTGAAAATATTGCAAGCAGCTAAAAAGAAAAAAAAGTCAACTATCATGGATCCACAGTTAGACTCACACAATTTAGCAACTACCACAATAAAGGATCAGAAAGCTTGGAATATAATATTCTGGAAGATAATGGATCAAGGATGACAACCAACAATAAGTAACCCAGAAAAACTAAATATAATCCTATAGGGAAAAAAACAAAATTGGACATTTAAAGAAATAGAAGTTTTCCAAGAATTCCAAAGTTGAATTGAAAATTTGATATTCAAATAAAGGTAAATATGAATGAGAAAACAAAGGATTTAAGATTAAACTATTTATATTCCTATATGGAAAGGTGATTTATATAACACCTAAGGTCTTTATCATGATTATGGCAATAGCAGGTGTCTACTTGAACACTTGGCATGACTGTGAGTCTATAATATTGAGATGATCTCAAAAGAAGAATGGAAGCATTAGAAAGAGAGTTTCACGGGGAGAAAGAAGGGGAAAAGAAGAATGAAGAAAATTATCTTACATAAAAGAATATGCAAGGATGAGTTTTAACAAATGAGAAGAAAATGGCAAGAAGGGGGAGTGGCCAACATGTGAACCTGGCTCTCCTCTGAGTAGTTCAAGGAGGGAAGAATTTATATACACACATAATTGGATATAAAAAGTCATCATGCCCAATAGGGTAATAGGAGGGAAAAGGAGTAAGATAAGAGAGAGAGTAGATTAAGGAAGGCAGTGAGTGGAAGTAAAATAGACTTTTGAGAAGGGAACAGATTAATAAAGTGAATGATAAATAAAAGAGAATAGGATGAAGAATATACATGGCAATCATAACTGTGAATGTGAGGATAAGTCATCTATAAAACAGAAGAAGATAGCAAAATGCATAAAAAAATCAAATCAACAATATGTTGTTTACAAAAGACATTATTGAAAAAGAAAGATACACAGAGTTAAAATAAGGGTCTATTATATTTTTGCTGAAGGCATGAAGTAAATCATGATCTTAGACAAAGCAAAAACAAAAATAGATTTGGTTAAAAAAATAATTAGGGAAACTACATTTTGCTAATATGTATCATTGACCACTAAAGATATATGCATCAAATGGCATAGCAGCCAAATTCTTAAAGGAAATGTTAAATGAATTATACAAAGAAATAATCTGTAAAACTTTGCTAGTGATTTATCACAATTTATCCCTCCCAGACCTACATAAATGTTACTATATAATGAACAAGAAAGATGTTAAGGATATATAAATTATTAGAAAAGTTAGATATGGAAAGTTCTGGAGAATATTGAACAAGAATAGAAAGAAGTATATCTATTTCTTAGTTGTACATAGTATTTTCAACAAAAATCTATGCTGCATGAGGGCATACAAACCTAACAAACAAATCCAGAAAAGAAAACCTGTTCATAGTAAGTTCTGCTACTCTTCCAACTTACTTAGGGCAAGAGATAATGCTGATTTGGAAAAAAAAAAAGATTTTTGCAGTGTTTACTTTGAAGTATTTAATAATCAGCTTTCAAAAAATGTATGCAGGTCACATTTTAGTTGAATATGCTTTATTAACAGTTTATGCACTATTTTCTCAAAATTTTTAAATCAACAAAACAAAAATCAAACCATGATTTATAGTATTTACCAATTTTTGAGGTATAAATGCTTACAATGAAAAATATAAAAATCAACTCGTACAATACTCCATAAGATACCTAATCTCTAATACACCTCTGGACTTATGTGATCTTATTCAGTAATAATAAGAGCTAAAATTTATTAATCAGCTCACAATTTAAAATGCTTTACATATATCATTGTGTTAGATACTAATAATAAGACCCTGAACTACATGTACCATTATCTCTATTTTATCAACTAGGAAACTGAAACTTAGAGGGTTGAGACTGATGCATGGTCCCAGTATAAATAAGCATTAGATATGGGAATTGACATCAGCTCTTTCTTTGACTCATTCAGCATTATTCTACTAATCTTTCTTTCACTCAGTTTAGCATTATTCTACTATGCCATGCTGTCTTTTGGAGTAGTAAAGCATTTCATCTCTCTGGACCTTAGTTTCCCCATATGTAAAGATGGAGGTTGGACTAAATATAAAAAAAAAATTTTTTAATTAGGGGTGGATAGGAGGGAAAGAAAATAAATTCTTACTAATTGAAAATAAAAAATTAAACATGACATAATGTTTCTTTGAATTTTAAATATCATGGCCTACTTGCAATGAAGTAGGGGTCACCTTGCAAGTATTGTTATTTTAGGATTTTTTTTTTTTAGTCACAATCCCTATTTCATGTCCCATTCACTATTTTAGCTTGAACAGCATGGCATTATTTCTTTTTTATGTATATTCCCTATCTTGACTCATATTTGTGGATAGCAACTATATCTTCACTTTCCCAGTACGTACTATAAAGCCTTCCATATAAGCCTTCCTCTATAAGAAACAGTTATTTGGTTGGTCTTCAAATAGCTGTGGAAAAACCTTTGGATCATAATTTTGAATCCAAGGCACTTGATCAATGCTTTACTTTGAATTCTTTTTTAAATTAAAAAAAATCATTCTCCATAATACAGTTTTGACATTTGAAAAATATAGGTAATATTTGAAAAATATAGAAAAATTGTTTCTCCCTCTTTGCTTCTTTCCCAGGTTAGTACATACTTCTGCATTTCTTGCCACTTTACTATTTTTGTATGACTTCACCCTGACAGCCAGGTTGTCAGTGAAAATGTAAATAAGTGATGTTCATAATGGTTAGTGTTTGAGGTGAAGAGATGACACTTACCTGTTGAAAGGCATTGCATTCTGTGCTTCACTGAAATAATAAAATGCTTCACTGGCACAAGGACTGCTGTTTTTGCTCTTTCTATAAAAGCCTCCATCTTTCCTTGACACTGACATATGTCTCCCATGAGTACTACAGATTTCAAATCTGTGTTTCTTATCCCAGTTTGTTTCCACAAGTGTCATTCATCTTCAGTAGCCAAGGTAGCATAATCTCCCCTGCTGGAAGATGGAAGCCCAATTTATGGGATCTCTCATTTAGAGAAGAGAAAGACTATATAATATTTGTCATCAGTAAGTGATTATTAAGCACCAACTATGTTCCCAGCACTGTGCTTGAAGGATTTAAAGATAAAATATGAAAAAAATAACTACTCTCAATGAGCTCGCTTTTTTTAAAAAAGAAGGATAGCATTACATATATAGACTTATATAGAATAAATATGTATATACATACACATGAAATATAAATACAAAATAAATATGATTCATTTAGGGGAGGAGGACATTTAGGGAGCAGAAAAGACTTTGTATAAAAAGTGGGTTTTTTAGCTGAATTTTGAAGGAAATAAGCAATTTAATGAAATATAAGTAAGGAGGGAATACTTTTAAGTATGGGGAATGAATAACACCGAGTTCCAGTCATGGGAGATGGATCTCTGTCTATGAGGAACAAAGAGAAGACCAATTTGAATGTACTAAAGGGAAGGAGAAAGATGTATAAGGCTAATAAGAGATACCTTGGGAACAAAAAATGAAAAGCTTTAAATGCCAAACAGAGATTTTAAAATTTTGTCTCAGAATCAATAGGAATCACTGGATTTTAGTGAGTAGGGGAATAGCATAGTCAGATTTGCTTTTAAGAAAAATCACTTTGTTAACAATGTAGAAAATATACTGCAATAAGGAGAGATGTGAGGTAAAGAAAACAATTAGGAGACCATTAGAATAGTTAAGGTGAAAGGTGATGATGGCCTAGAGCAAAGTGAGAAGTTCTCCACTTTAAGATAGATTGAAGAATTAGAAAATGAACATTTGAGAATTGATTGGAAATGTAGGGTAAGGGAAAGAATAAGGTAATAATGACAGGGGCTTGAAAACCTTAGAGACTAAAAGGAGGGTCGTATCTTTGACAACAAAATAAAATTTGAAAGGGTAGGTTTAGGAAAAATATAGTGCAGTATATTTTGGATATATTGAGTTTGAGATAACTACTACATATTCATTTCAAAGTCTCTAATAGATAATAAGTTCAGAAGATAGACAAAGACAGAATGTATAGATCTGGCACTTCTTTATGTGGAGGTGGTAATTGAATTTATGGGATCTAAGTTGTCAAGTTAGAGAATATTTACTTTTTTACCTTCCCCCCCCTACATTTTCTTATTTGGTGATCTAAAGAAAAGAGAAGAGTGATTGTGGCAGAACCTTGATGTACATGTATAGATAATAGGTGTGACATACATAAAGATCTAGCAAAGAAGAAGAGAGAAGAGACACAGACAAAGAGACAGAGAGACAGAGACAGAGACAGAGAAATTATGAAAACTTAGAGAAGAAAGAGTATCCAGGAGAAGGTGATCTGCTGAGTCAAATATACTAGATAGATTAAGACTGAGAAAACTGAGAAAAGACTCATATTTGACAAGAGATATTCAATAGGGAGAATTTGGGGAAGATGACAGAGAGATCAGAAAATTCCAAGCTCTCCAGATTTCTCCCACAAAGGAGACAAAATTCTACCTCCAGGTGTATATAGAATGGTTAAAAAAAAGTTGGAGCTAAACAATAATCCTCCTAGAACCATTGGAGAAGATCTGAAGAAAGATCCCTGGAAGGAGATTCCACATGTGTGAAGTGTAGCTTGTGGAAATAACCAGCAGAGAACCCTGGGGCTAGCTAGGTGGGGAGGTAGTCTTGGTCCAGCCACACAGATTTCCATCTTCCCAACTGTGCAGAGAATCTAAGATCTGAGTCAGGGAAGATTAAGGGAACCTTTGCCGATAAAGAACACCAAGCCTAACTGTGCTGTTGAACATTGTTTATGACTCATAATGAGTGAAAAAAGCAATGGGTCAGAAGCACAGCTAGCTATGAGCATTTATTACAGGAGAATGGACTTCTTAGTTTTGGGTTCTAGTCAGAGTGGTGAACTAAAGGAAAAACTGAGGTCATAGGCACCATCCCCTATCCCTTAGGACAAGAGATAATTAAATCAAAAATCTGTTACAAAATGATCAGTCAAAGAACCCAATTGTAAAAGTTACTATGGGAATAAGAAAGACCAAGGTCCATCTTCAGAGGATGCTGAAATAAATAAAAAGCCTCTCCTACCCTCATAGAATAATATCAAATGGGTGCCCAATAACTGCCCAAAAAGAATACATAGAAGAACTTTAAAAAATATTTTAAAATCAAATGAGAGATTGAGGGAAAAAAATAAAATAACAACAATATAAGAAAAGCAAGAAGATTATGTAAAGAAAGTCAACTAACTGGAAAAGAAAATCTAGAAACTTAAAGGAAGAAAACGACTCCTTGAAAACTAGAATTGAGCAAGAGGAAGCCAGAAAAGTTATGAGACCAAGAAATAATAAAATATAAAGAATGAAAAAAAATAGAAGAAAATGTGAGGCATTTCATAAGAAAAACAATTTATCTAAAAATAGTTTAAGAAAAGAAAACATAAGAATAATTATATTACCTGAAAGCTAGGACCAAAAAAATATTGACATACTAATACAAGAAATAATTAAAGAAAATTGTGCTAAACTGTTAGAAGGAGGAAAAGTAGAAATACAATTACCATCTAAAAGAGATCTTACATGAAAATTCTACAGAAATATCATAGCTAAATTCTGAAATTTCCAGATCAAGGAGAAAATAATATGAACAACATGAAAAAATATTCAAATACAATGGAGCTACAATAAGAATCATATAAGAGGTAGCACTTGCAACAAATGATCACAGATCTTGGGGTAGTAACTGAAAATATTATAGCCAGCAAAGTTAATCCTGATCCTGAATTTAAAAAAAAATCAATGAATTGTCAGACTTTTAGAATTTTGTTGCAAAAATATCTGAACTTAATAGGAAATTTGACATGTAGTATCCAAGAGAAATATCAGCTAAACATCAAAGATTACTTTCAAGGAACTAAATAAGGACATACTGTTTATGCTTTATATGTGGAAATGTAAACCATATGTCTAAGATTGTCATTAGTAAGAAGGTAGTTCAAAAGAATAATTAGGATAGAGATGAAGATGATGTGATCCTAAAAAGCAAAACTGTGTATGGAAAGGTAAAAAGAGTAATTAGGTTATATGAATATTGTGTGAGAACAAGAACTGAAAAGGAGGAATTAGATGGGGAGGAGAACTAGTAGCTCTGGAAGCCTCATTACATTGGGACCAATAAATATATATTTAGAAGTATGTAAAAGTCTTCTAAATTTATTGAGAAATAAGTGAGAAGGGTATAGGATAAAGAGGATATATAAGGGTGTGCAGTTTAAAGCAAATGGGATAAGGTGTATATGTTAATGACACTGAAGGAGAGGATAAGAGAGGGATCCTTGAAGATGGTATAGGTTAAGTAATAGGAAGCAAGATAGTGTATAGAAGTAAAATAGAGGAATCAGCAAGGGTAGGAAATTAGAGATACTCATAAACATAATAATAATGATCAGAGGGAGAATTTATTAGAAAAAATCAGGCATGCCATTGATCCTAGACATAAAAATAGATCCAATGAAAAGAAAAAATAGGGAAACCACACTATCTGTTAGCCATATTAATCAATATTGTTTTAGACTATTTGAAACTAGATAATATAAGGCTAGAACATTGCTGTGGTGTGGAAAATGCTGAGTTGATGGATTTAGAAAAAAATGGAAAGACTTGGATTTAAGAAGGATGATGTTTGTCTTCTGTTCATCTGAAAATAGAAAACAAATACAAATATATCTGCATATATATGTGTATGTTATAGATATATCTATGTATATATTCACATATATGTATATACATATATGTGTGTGTTATATGTCATACATACATACCTATATCTAGCCATGTAAGAAAGGGGGAAATAAACGAAGAAGTGCATTGCAGAGAACCAAAAACACCTACAAGGAAGCAAAGAAGCAATGGACAGTTCTGAATAAAATTTGTTGTATTTATTCTATATATTTTCTTGAATGGAAATTTATTGTTTCATATTTTGAATCCTCTTTTATGTTCTGCTAGGCCCTTGACAATGTTTTTTCCTCTTTTTCTGTTTTTGTTTTCTTTTTCTAATTTGCTTTTTTCTTTTTCTATTTTGTATTTTTTAATTTTAAATGAATAAAGACATTAAAACTTAACTTTGGAAAAAACAGTTTCAGTTGAATGATTAAGTCAGAAACCAAACTACAGAAAGCTTAGATGAGAATGAGAGAAGAGGAAGTGGAGGTACCAAATGTATATAGAGATGCTTTGATCTGCAAAGTTTTTATATATATTATTTCATTTGATCCTCATAACAACTCTGTGAGGGACATTCTACTTATTGTCTCTTTTTCACATATGTGGAAACTAAGGTTGAGATGGCATCAGAGACTTTCCCAGGCTCAAGTAACTAGTAAATATTGGATGCACGATTTAAACTTTACTAATTTCAAGTCTAGTGTTTTATTGACTAAGTCATATTAGTTATATTATCTCAAAATATTATGAATTATACATTTTAGACAATACAAGGATCTAATTTAATTTGCATCATGAAATATCAGGCAGATGTTCAAAACTAAACACAAAAACAAAGTCATTTTTATCCTGAAAAATTTCCTTGATTGGCTTGCTCATGCCAACTTTGGTAAGCTTCCTTCCTAATTCTGCCAGAAAGGAGGAGGTTAATGCTCTTGTTTATCACCTTGATTCTTAGATCTTGCCTAATATCCTCTCCTGTAGTGCATGCGTTCAGTTTTTACCTATGTAGCAGCTCTTAATGTGTCAGTGTTCAAAGTATGAGACACCCCCTGCTTCTGCGAATTCAAAAGTAGAGAAGAGTTCAAATGGAAATTTTGGCCTAGCTTTTCCTTTAATAATCGCCTAACTCTCCTTCCTAGGGATAAGCAGTCATAGCATCACTAATGGTATCTCTTCAATTCTTACAATACCCCTGTGAGACAAGCAAGTTCAAAGAGGTATGATCTTCATGTTTCAGTTAGAGTTGCAGAAATAAAATCAAGTAGAAAATAATCTAGGAATCATAATGGACCACAAGCTGATCATGAGTTAGCTTGTAATGTTTTCACTTTTAAAAGAATGTAATATAATTTATTTATAAATAGCATTTAGTCCCTGGGAAATATTCTTTACTTTGTAGCTGTTACCATGAAAAGTGACAATATAAGAAATTCAGGGAAATTAGTTTTAACCTAGAAGAAAACAACTGAAATAATCAAAAAGTTAAAAAAATAGAATTCATAAGGAAAGTTTCCATGAATTGATTTCATCCAAACAACAGGATAGAATGCAAATATTTTGAGTAATGACAATTATCACAGGGAGAAAATGCTGAACATCTGTTTTCTATTTTCATTGAGCAAAAAGAAATGGGGAAGGATTTCTCTCATATCATAGTCTATGAAGGTATAAAGACCTAGCATAGCATAGATGGTGTGAAGTTTGGTGCCATTTTTGTCTACATGGTTCAAGTGACTTGATTTATGGCCAGCCTTCCATTAACTGAGAACTTCAGGAGAGATCAGTAGAATGAGAAGAAAAGTAATAAACTGTCCTAATTAGTACCACAGACTAGCCATGAAATATGAAAAGCCATGCTGCAACAATATAAGTCCTGTTCGCTCTCTTACATGACTTATTTTAAGAAAAGGGGTTCTTAATATTTCTTTGTAGTTTGATCCTTTTGGCAGCGTGGTAAAACTGAGGGACCCCTTTTTAGAACAATGTTTTAAGTGTATAAAATAAAATACATAGGACTATAAAAGAAAATTATTATATTTAAATACAATCTAGAGCAAAAAAGATGGTAATCATATGTGAACTAGAGGAGGGTTAAATAATTATAGTAATTTAGAAGTAGTGATGAACATAAAAATATTTTAGATATCTGCAACAGTTGTAATGTAACATGAAATCATGTGATCTCTACTGGTGAGAGCGCCGTCATCAATGTTGTTGATAAAACTGGGATCTACAATCATACTTGAAGGGCATGTTAAATTTTAGTTGAAGGTTATTGAAAATAAAGGTGCAATTATTTTCCCAACCAACTTTAGGACCCTGTGAAATCTGTCCACAGACAGAGGTTAAGAACCTTTGTTCTATGATATTGGCCAATTTTTATTTTTTTCACTTTCAGACAAATGGGAATTTGTTGTTTTGGAGAAAAAAAGTTTCTTGGATGTTATTTTCCTATGTTCAGGGGCTTCTGGTCCAGTATAGAAGTGGAATTCACTTTTATTAAATAGATAAGTGTAGGTGCCTAGACATGTCATTGCTCAAACTAAAATGTCTCTGTGACAGGAAACCTGATGAGATTATGATCCTATCATGAAAGAGTTAATGTAAAAAAGTCAAAGGAATGGAAATACATGCCAACACATAGTCATGCCACTAAAAATAGTTTGTAATGTTCAAAATTTATACCCCCCCCCTTTGCTCAATAATAGATTAGTACAGGAATAATGATGAGTACTAATATCCAATAGATGCTTGCAGCACCATTTGGCGGTTAGCTATTACGATAGGCTCTGGTTTAGGAGATGCATAATTATAATGGGCTTATTCCACAATTGTACCAAATTGAAAGCATTTAGAGCTAAATGTAGTGTTTGTCTTGATACACAGAGTTATGGACCCTCAGGATAAGTAAGCTAATGGTAAACATGAACCAGGGAGTTAATATTTGTTCTAGTTGGTATTGTTGATTGGTTTAGCAAATCCTTTGTGGGCAGTAGACATGCAACAGTTCTGCACAGTACACTTGCACTAAATTACATAACTGTTTACACAACTGGTATGCCAAATTGGTGCTGAAACAAGAAGGTACTAGCTAGTAATTCCTCCATATTTCTAAGGCAAATTGTCCTCCAGTTGAAATCTTGGTTATAATACTATCTTCCCCCCCCCCCATTCTTTACCTCACCAAAAAAATGAAAAGAGGGGAAAAAAAGCAGCATAGAAGATCTGTTATCTTCCTCCCCACCACCTCAGTCACAAAAGCTGCTGTGAATGCAAAGCAAAGAGTTAATTTTGCAAATGGACTGGTTGCCTCCTGATTTTTTGCACATAAAGCCAGGAGAAGTTCAGGGAGAGACGTCTTCTCCCAGTAATGAAGCTTTCTGCTGCTAATGGCCCATGCAGACTCCCTTGGCTCCTCCAAATTAGAAATACTTTTGTGCTCCTTTGCTTCATTAACAGTAAAGAGAGGTAGATTGGTGGCTATTTAGGGCACGGTGAAATTGGTGGCTATTTAGGGCAAACGAAAATTGTACTAATTATGGTTGGGAAATTCTCTTCGTGGTGCGGTTCCACTTTTGATGTTCCTTTGGCACTTTACAGAAATTGCCCACTGCTTGCTTGTTCTGCTACAGTTTGGCCTAGAAGAATGTGAGCTGATTCAAGCTCCGTTCCCACCCCCATCTCACCCCCAACTCTTATACTCCCTTTAATGATCACTGAAATACTCTGAATAGAGTGTGTGGGGGGGTTAATTTAAAAAATGCTTTTCAGGATACACTGTGTATTTCTCATTTCCAGTGTTTATGCAGAGGTCTTGATACCCTCATTATTATCCCTTTGCAGTTAAAAAAGAAAAAAGTTCCAATATGGATTTCCTAAAAAACCTCATTTCATTCAAAATTCTTCTGGGAGGAAAAAAAGGTTATTATGTAATGCTAATGAAGACACCATTTGTTGTATGATCTAATCAATCTTTTCATGGCAGAATAAGACACCAGCTACTGAGGTCTTTTCTTGAACCAAATTGCCAAACATTCAAACTCTACTACAAAGAGTGCACTCCATTTAACTGGACACAATGTTCACATGCCAAATGTGTTGTTACTAAAAGATTATTTTATGAAGAACTTACACAGGGCAAGCACACATCTGGTAGTCAGAAAAAGCAATGCAAGGATATAATCAAGGTCTCTCTTAAGAACTTTAGAATTGATGGTACAACATGGGAGATACTGGTATGAGACTATCCAGAGTAGAGTGCCCCTCATCAGAGAAGTTGTTGTGCTCTATGAGCAAAGCAGAATTGAAGTAGTTCAAAATTCAAGAGAATCATAAGTTACAATTAGAGAATCCACCCCAATGTCCATGTGGATCATTTTGTGCCTAACCCATGGCAGACTTCTGAGCTTATATTGGTCTGATCAGTCACAGCTGGACATTAACTCTAAAATAATGATGTCATTTGGTCATTTTAGAGAATGAGGGACAACAATTAACCATCTAGAGTCTGCAGCTGGCCTAGACTATGCAGGAGAGTAGCTTTGTTAATAGTTCCATATTAGTCAAGTCAAATCAACAAGTGTTTATTAAGGATTTAGATTATTCTACATACCTGGTTAAATGCTAGACATACAAATATAAAAGTGCAGTTTGTGTTCTTAATAAACTTATCTTCCAAGGAAGGAAACAATATCATTCCCATCAAAGGAGAATTGGACCAGAAATAAGGAGCTAGATTTGAGCCTTGACACTATAAGGCCTTAAGTAAGTCACTTAATTCCTTGTGGGCCCCAGTTTCCTTGGCTCTAAAATGAGAGATTTAGCCTACATGTTAAAACTTTTCTGGCTATAAAATTTCATTCTTTTGAGCAAGTGGGGTTTAGAGCAGGGTAGGGGTTGGGAGTGGAAGGGAAGAAATTATTCCTACTAAAATAAATTGGATCATATTTATAAACCAAATGATCCTAAATGGGGCAGTGGATCAAAAACTGAATTCACTCCTCCTCTTCCTTCTTTTCTCTCCTAGAAAATATCATATTGAGCAACTATGAGAAATAGGTGAAAGAAATATAAATGGATAAAAGTAGTTGGTAATGGGCAGCCATGATAAATCTAGTTGATGACAATCAGCTTAAAGAATGAAACTTTATAGTCAGAAAAGTGGTAGAACTTATGAGCTACACTACCTCTCTAAACCTGTTCTAGAATCCTGAACCCTGAAGGGAGGTGGAGCAACCACTCTATGGGAACTTGATCTATCATTACAAGTCAGGGATAGTAGAATGGGGTTAGCTACAAATTGTGTGTGTAGCTAGTTGAAACAGTGGATAGCATACTAGACTTGAAGTCAGGAAGACTCATCTTCCTGTTTGACTTACTAGCTATATGACCCTGAAGGAACTGGCAAACTATTCCAGAATCTTTGCCAAGAAAACCCCCAGAGGACTCACAAAGTGTTGGACATGACAGAAAAATGACTGAACAACAAGAAAGCATTTATGCTACAAATATAGTAGTTGACAGGGAGTAGTTAGGAGGATCAAGAAAGGTGTCATGAAGGCAAACATGTGGCAGAGTAGATAGAAAACTGGACTTGAATTCAAAGATGCAAGTTTTAAATATGGCCTTGGACACTGGAGAAGTCATTTTAATTGCTATCTGCCTCAGTTTTCTCATCTGTAAAAATGAGGAAAATAATAGCATCTTCCACTCAGAATTGTTGTGAGGATAAAAAAATAATATTTGTAAATAATTTTTGTAAAACTTGACATGTTAGTAATAATAGGTGGTACTTGAGTTAAGTTATGAAGCAAACCAGTGATCCCTAGTATTCCGTAGTGAGGAAGGAGAATATTCTAAACCATGACTTCATAAACTTTTTAATATTTGTGACCCTTTTTTGCCTGAGAAATGTATATAGACCCTACCCCAAATCTGAGATGAGGTACTTCTGGCAGTGTTTGTGCATGTGCACTGCAAAATGTGTTTATTGTATGCTCAGAACCAAAACTGGAGTGAAATTGGGTGATATAACACAGGCAAGAGCTGCTGGAAACATCTTGGATTCATTATGTGTTTGATTTTGAATGACTTGTTGGTCACTGATTTAAGAAAAATTTTATTGTTGTGACCCCCCCATATGCAATTGTATGTGACCCATAGTTTAAGCAACTTCCTTCTAGATTATTATAAAAGTATGATAATGGAAGAAGGAGGATTGAGAATGAGGAAGAACAAGCGTATTAGAAAGTCTGTACTATTATTATAAAGTTTAAATAGTATCATTAATGATATTTAAGTATAAATAGTATCATTAATGATATTTTGTGTTTGTTCAAGAAGGGATAGAAGTGTGCTGGTAAATATCTAATAATCAACCTGAAAAAATGTGCACATGAAATACTTTAAAATTTAACCTGAATTATTATCATTTTATTTATCACTTTCTAAATCTAGATCACAAAAAACAAAAACAGCAACAAGAATAAAAATCGACCAAGGTCACTAAACTGTCCTTAAGGATCGCTAATGTTGCCCCTTGATTTAGAAAACCACATGTTAACATTGTATACGTTCTATTGTATTTTTATGTTGTTAGCTATTTCCTAATTATATCTAATCTAATTTAGTAATGTAGTAAGCTGCATTTCTATGAACAGCTTGTGTGATATCTAGAAAATCAGCTAAAAGATGGCTCAGCAAGGTATAGAATGAATCATCATATATAGATATGAATAGATAAATTTTACTAGAATAGAACATGAGTTACTTATGTGGCTGGAATGAGAACCAACATAAATCAACTAGTCTCAACATTGTACTTTTATCTATAAAAATATGAAAAGAACCCAAAAAAGGCTTTGAACACATTGGATGAATCCTTTGGGGAAGGTATTAAAAATAAGAATCATAGATAAGATTGGGTTATGCATGGATATGTTTACTACTGATGATGAGATCATGAATTTATTTAAATAAATTAAGTAATAATTTAAAATGATAAAAGTAATAAATAGACAAGTATAAGTTATTTATTAGCACTGTTACCCTGATCAAGTTTTGAGACAGGAAGATACGGTCTAAATTTCATTTCTAACACAACCTATTTTTTGTGTTTATGTTCTACCATTCCAGTGAATATAAATGACCAAAAAGGATAATGGTCTGATTTTTGTCTTTTTTATTTCCAGTGCCCATCCTGTAGTATATACTTACTACAAGTAGTTACTATAAGCTTGTTGAACACAACCAAATCATATTGAATTGGATATTATAATTAAAATGGTTTCTTTGACAATGTTGTGCTTATGTTTTAGTATGTTTGGTAGCTTGTTGACACAATGGTCATTGGATGGGACTTGGAGTCAGGCAGACCTGAATTCAAATCCAACTTTGGATTACTTAAGAAATTGTGTGACCTTAATAACTCATTTGACCTTGGTCTGCCTAAGTTTTCTCAAGTATAAAATTGGAATAATCATAGCATTTACCTTTAGAGTAGTTGTGAGGATAAAATGAGATAAAATTCATAAATTGCTTTGCAAACATTAAAGTACTATATAGATACCAATTAATATTATTACATATGAGAGGCATAGAGAGGCAGTATGAAATACTGGCTGAATAAAGAACAATCTTTGAGTCAAGAATCCAAGTTCTATTTGGCCTCTGAAACATACTATGTGTTCTTGGACAAGTAATTTAAGCTCTGAGTGCCTAACTTATCTAATAAAAAGTGGTTTGTGAGCTCTATTTAATGTAGAGATTCCCACTGATAACATTACAAATCCTTTTATACATTTTGGTATATACTATCTCCTATTCTATCGCTTACATTTTTAATAGTAAACTATTTCTCACCCTTTATTATTGGAAGTTAAGCCTATTTTCCTTGTAGGTAGAGTAAGTGATGTTCTAAAAGGTATAATTTGATGAACTAGGAAGACTATCCTTTCAAAACACTTTTCTCCTTCTTGTAACAGTGTTTGAATTTTCACCATTAAAAATGGATTCATGGGGGTTAAGGCATTGGCCAACCAAATTCATTATACTAAAATGTGAATGTTCTTTGGAGATTTACTATATTAACCTGTATGTTATTTCCATTTTTGCTTGAATTTGATTCTTCCTATGCTTTAGAAGCCAGAGAACCAAGGGAATACTCTTTTTTTATTAGAGGCAGTTATTGAATAAGGATTGAAGAAAAGAGAAAAAGGATAATTTTGGGGCATGGAAGGATGGTCAGTCAATGCAAACTTAGGGGACTACTGGGCAGCCAGAAGATAGCATGGAAGCACTTAGCTACACACTGAGAGAAGTTGGAAGCAATAAAGAAAAACTTTGGCTTAATCAATTTTACTTTAAGGTTTGAAGGATCCAGTAGGTTTTTTTTTCTGGCCAATTAATCTTTTGGGGGGTTATCTTCCCATAACTTTTTAATATATTCTCTAAGGATATGAGAACATAATATAGAGAATATGAAATAACTTCACATATTTGGTTCACCAGTATATGTAATATAGTATGGCTCACATTTACATAGTTCTTTTAGATTTGCAAAACACTTTCCTACTGGCAACCATGTCCAGAAAATTATGCAAATATTATTATCCTCATTTTATAGGTGAGAAAATTGAGGTTCTGAGGGGTTGTGATTGATGTCTCATCACATGGAACAAATGTTTCAGGAATAATTTAAACCCATGTCTCCTCACCTTAAGTTGCTATTACCATGAAGTGAATTATTTAGTCCCCTCTAATCAAATAACTTGTGTTTGTTTTCTGGACCTTTTAATAAGAAAGAAAGCAAGCAATTCTAGTAGGAATAGCTTATTTTGTGTAACACAGAGGATAGAAATAGAAGAGATCATAGGAATGTGATGTAGGTTTTAAAATTAAGAGAAAGTTGGGCTTGAATCTTGCATTTGATGTTTGCTATGCATGTAATCCTGTGTAAATTCCCTTTTTTCTCTGGATTTCATTTTTCTTATCTGTAAAATATTAAATAATATCTGCTCTGCCTATATTAGAATTCTTAAGAGAAAAATACTTAGTAAATCTTTCAGTGACATATTATTTCATCATATTACAATCTAAGATTCTGTATTGTTCAAAATTCAAAATTAACAAAAGGAAAAAAGCAAGAGAATATGAATCAAAGATTTTTTTCCTTCCTTAATGCCACCCTTCCCTGCAAAAAAACACAAAACTTTTCAAAACATTCAGTTAAAGTTAGATATAAAATCTGAAGATTATTTCTTTTATTCTCAAGTGTCCCTATCTTTTTTTTTATCCCTTTCATCCCATTAGGGGTCAGAACATAAGAACACTTTAAACCTTGCAAGAGATTCATATCAAATATGAAATTACCAGGAGCAAAATAACCCACTGTGAAAAAAAACTTTGAGTGTTTGTGAGTGAAAGATACTTTGCAAAGTACAGAGCTTGACCAGAGATCCAGGTTAAAATATCTAATGCTTAATTATTTCTGTAATTCATTATATCTGCAATTTCATACATATGGATAATACTGAAGCAGATGAAAGACAAATCTGATGTTATCTTTATAATAATTTGCTGAATTCCTAACACTACTCATCATAGGATTATAGATTTAGAACTGGAAAGTGTCATTTTACAGATGAGGAACCTAGGTCCAAGAGCTCTAAGATAACACAGGTAGGAAGACTTAGAGTCAAGATTGGAAACCAGGTTTTCAGGGACCAAATCCTGTGTTTTTTTCCATGATGTCATGATACTTGCATTTTGGCTAATCTAGTGATGGGCCTCTCAGAATTGAGCTTGGTGAGCTCTTGGACAACAGGCATTGTCTGCTTGCTACCAGGTTTCATATTAAAGACGCTTATGTTTGGTAGGATATTTAAGAGACTGAGATTCCCTGAAATCCCCTACAAGAATACAGGGTCTCCTACATACCACTGTAATGAGGCATAGGACTTTATTGGAAACCAGGTTACATTTCTAGAACTTAAATTAGACAAGAATTAGGAGTTTTCTTTTGCTGATGCAGGATGTTTTTAAGGTAGATCTAGTAAGAGTACGCCACAAATGCTTAATTACCAGATCTCAAAAAAAACCTACTTCACAAATTTGTACATATGATACACTTTAAGATAATTTTTAACACGTTCTACCAACACTTTCTTAAATTAATAAATAAAAAAATCAATAAATCAAGGTCTGATTTGTGGCATTTGCCTATTTTTGAGGTACAGGTATTTTTAATGAAAATTTAGCCAGTAATTCTCATGGGCCTGACAATTCTCATTTTCCTTTTTTCAACGACACTACTTATATCCCTAACTTCTTGCCAAACCCAGTTCCTTCTCCTGGGCAAATCTTTGAAAGTTTTTTACTTGAACAGAAGCATCTTCTTCTTTTTTAAAATAATATTTTATTTTTTTCCAAATTTCCAAATTTTTTCCAAATACAGATAAAGATACATGAAAAACCCTATGTTCCAAATTTTTCTCCCTCTCCTCTCTTCCTCTTTCTCCAAAACAGCAAGCCAATACAAGTTAAACATATGCAGTTCTTCCATATTATTCAAGCTGTGCAAGAAAAATCATATCAAAAAGGAGAAAAGCACAAAAAAGAAAAAAAAAATCAAGCAAGAAAGCAAACAAAAAACAACAGAAGGTGAAAATACTATGTGTGGATCCATATTTAGTCTCCATAGTTGTCTCTCTGGATGCTGATGGCACTTACCATCACAAGTCTATTGAAATGTCCTTGAATCCTGTCATTATTGAAAAGAGTTAAGTCTATCACAGCAGATCATCACATAATCTTGTTGTTATGATGTACAATGTTCTCTTGGTTCTACTTACTTACTTTACTTAGTGTCAGTTCATATAAGTCTTTCCATGCTTTTCTGAAATCAGCCTGCATATCATTTCTTATGATATTCCATTTCATTCATATACCATAACTTATTTTACTGTTCCCCAACTGATGGGCAGCTACTCAGTTTCCAATTCCTTGCCACTACTAAAAGGGCTGCTACAAACATTTTTGCACATGTGGGTCCTTTTCTTTTTTATGATCTCTTTGGAATACAGAGCCAATAGAGACACTTTTGGGTCAAAGGGTGTGCACAGTTTGATAGCCTTTTCAGTATAATTCCAAAATATTCTGCAAAATGGTTGAATCATTTCCCAACTCCACCAACAATGCATGATGTGCCAATTTTACCATTTCCCCTCCAAACAATTTTCATTGTCTTTTCCTATTATCTTAGTCAATCTGAAAGGTGTCAAGTGGTACCTCAGAATTGTCTTAATTTACATTTTTCTAATCAATAGTGATTTAGAGCATTTTTTCATATGAGTACAAATGGCTTTAATTTCTTTGTAAATTGACTGTTTATATACTTTGACCATTTATCATTTGGGTAATGACTTGTGTTCTTATAAATTTGAGTCAATTCTCTATGTATTTTAGAAATGAGGCCTTTATCAGAAACACTGGCTGTATTTTTTAAGTAGCTTTCTGCTTCCCTTTAAATCTTGGATGCATTGATTTTGTTTGTGCAAAATCTTTTTAATTTAATGAAAATTAAATTATCCATTTTGCATTTCATAATGTTCCCTAGTTCTTTGGCCATAAATTTCTCCTTTCTCCAGAGAGGTATACTATTCCTTGTCTGGCTAATTTGCTTATAGTATTACTCTTTAAGTATAAATCATGAACTCATTTTGACCTTATTTTTGTCAAATGGAAGCTGTCTGGGTTTATCAAACACCAGATTACTATGGTCATTGTATTTTTTTTTTAATTTCTATTTAAAAAGATAAAGGCAATGGAAAAGAGAATTGGAAGCAAAAAAAAGTCTCAACAAACTAGAATAGTGACCTAACTGTAAATAAAATTTAAATGTAACACAATAAAGTCTCACAATTGTTAAAACTTAAAAAAAAAAATTCAGCTATACAAGAACAAGATGAAGGATGCTTGGCTAAACAGTTTTGTGTGTGTGCGTGTGTGTGTGTGTGTGTGTGTGTGTATATGTGTGTGTATGTGTGTGTATGTGTGTGTGTGTATGTGTTTGTGTTTATGTAAAGGACTTGGGATCTTTATTGGTTTATAAGCTTAATATGAGTCAGTAGTATGATCTGGCAATCTCAAGAGCTAATAAAATCTTAAATTTAATTAAAAAATGTATATATAAAAAAGAACATTCTGGTCAGAACTTATCTGAAGTATTAGATTCAATTTCAGACTTTCCATTTTAGCAAGAACATATGAAAGCTGTAATATACCCAAAATTGCAGATAGAAGACTAAACGCATAAATCTGTATGGTCATTGTATGCTACAACTAGGAATGTTTTATCTTACTGAAGATTTAATAGCAATTTTCAATAGTGGGAGGGCTGGCATATTAGAGAATACAATCATTTTATTTGGTTCCAAAAGTTAAAACTGACATCAATGTATGGAAATTATGGTAGAAGTTCAATATAAGAGAAAACTTTCAATTAGAGCCATAAAAAAAAAAAAAAGAATAGGAATCTTGATCAAGTAATGAGTTCTTTATCACTGGAGGTCATAAGATACTAATTTATTGGACTATAAATTTAGAGCTTGAAGATATGTTAGAGACCGAGTCTCTAAAAGATAGTCTATCTTTTCCTATACAAACACTTTACAAATGAGAAAACTGAAACACTGTGAGGTAGAGGGGATTGCCTAGAGTCCCAAGATAATAGAAGTCATAACAATCATAATCATGACAATAGTACTTTATATAGCAATATATATATGTTTGTGTGTGTGTGTGTGTATACATGTACCAGGCACTATACTAAGTTATCTTACTATACTATATTATCTTATTTGACTCCCACCAACAACTCTGGGAGGTAAAAGCTATTGTTATTAACATTTTATAGATAAGGAAACTGAGGTAGAATATAAATGGATTGCCCAAGGTCATAGAACCAGTATTTGAGGCTAAATTTGAACTCAGGTCTTTCTGACTTCAGGTCTGAAATTCTATCTACTACACAATCTAGTAAGTGTTGGGAGTTGGGAGAGAGAGTTTTGAACGCAGATGTTTTTGAATCCCGGTCCAGTACTCTTCTACCCACTTAACCCAGTAGCTTCCTTAATTTTGAAAATTGGGGCAGTTAGATGTTGCAGTAGATAGAGTGCTGACTCTAGAATCTAGAGGATCTAAGTTCAAATACAGACTTAGACACTTGACACTTACTAGCTATATAATCCTGGACAAGTCACTTAATTCTAATAACTTTGCAAAAAAGAAAAAGTTGGATTATTATTTGTTGAGAATAGATTAAACTTGTGTTAGAGATATTTTAGCTGAATTCTAAGGATTTTTCTTTTATTACTATTTAGCACTAAAGAGTAACACATTTAATTTTTTCTTAAGCTATTGCCTGATATTCTTTAAGTTCACCTAATGACTTTTTGGGCCTATACATGTATATATTATAGTAACAAGGCTCTGGAAACTCACTTTTTTAAATGTAAATAATATATATATATATATATATATATATGTATATATATATATATATATATATATATATATATATATATAATTTTCCATGCACTAAGAACTTTACAATGTGATAACTATACAAATAAAAAATCAAGACTGTCTTGTATGTTCAAGGAACAAGGTAAGCAAGGAAAGGTGTTTTGATTTGAAAAGATACCAGAATGGTAAGTAGAGTTACAGGGAAGCAGAATGACACATCCTAAGTCCAATGGCAATGTTGCTTGGATTGTTGTTCTGGATTTAGGAAATGGAGGAATATAATGGGGAAAGTGTAGTACAGAAAATACCTGGACATTACAGATCAGATGCCAAAAAAAGATGGCCAGAGTCAGGAAGCCAGTCAGATAAAGTGGGTCATTTCTTATACCATAGATTCTATGTCAGGAATTCCAGAGGTAAAAACTATGAATTACTGGATACTTTTTTTTTTTTAAAAATTAAGCTATTTTAAAAACTTAGTTCAATTCTATTCTGTGATTAGTTTCTGTATAATAATGGGGTATATGGTATAATATAATATATATGCAAATATATATTAAATATGTATAATTTATCATATAGAATAAGTGTATTCATGTGATATTAGTATGTACCTCAATGATTTTAATGAAGATCAAATAAGATAATGCATGGAAAAAGCTTTAAAGCTTTGTAAAATTATAATTTCTTAAAAAAAATCTTCTTATCATGTTTGATGGAGTTCAAGTAGCTAAGAAAGTACAGTAGATTGAGCACTAGATCTGGAATCAGAAAGATCTAAATTGAAATCCAGACTTAGACATTTCTTAGCTATATGATGCTAGGCAAGTCAATTCACCTCTGTATGCCCAAGTTTTCTGATATATAAAATGGAGATCACAATAGCAATTATTTCCCAGGATTGTTATGGGAATCAAATGAGATAATATTTGTACTTTAAAATGCTAAACAAATAACACATTTCTCTTTATTATTAAAAATGATCTTGAGCAATGTCTTTATCCTACTTTTTATTTATGCTTAATATTGGGAGAATCATTGTACAAGTGAATAAATTTTTTGAGGGGATTATTGGAATTCAGTCTTATCTTTGGTAGATTTAATGAAAATATTTTTGTGATAATTTTAGTAATAATCAAGATGATAAGATTAATATGTTCTTATTCCTGCATATTTTTTTCTTTTCTCCTAGTTCTCCATATGGTAATTATTATTTATTATGTAATTCTCCTCTTTTTAAGAAGGTATGTTCAAAGTCAAAAGTCGCAATTTTGTTATTCCTTTTGATGTAACATTCTATAGAATGTTGTTCATGTGGTTGAAATAACCATTATTTTGGCAGTTAAGTAAAAATGTTTGGCTGCAAACTCCTTCTGGGTAGGCACATTGAAAAGATTCTAGGAACAACTCTGGTAGTAGATAGGAAAAGAATGAAGTAAGCCATCTTATTATGTTCCCACATGATTCTGATCACTGTTGCTAGATCTCTATATTTTAAATGTTTTAAATTCCATGTTGTTTGGAAATTTATGTGTATTTGGGATAGTTATGAAAACATTTAAAACTTTTGTTAAAGGAACATCATGTCTGGGCATTTGTGGGCAATGCTTTGTTGTGAGATAATGGTCTAGTTCCAGTATAGTTTATTTTATGGCTCCTCCAGAACATTTTCAGTGCAATATTTGCAGAATGGACAGTCACCTATCCATTCATGAGAATTTTTGTTCTATAAATCTAGTTACTAGTTCCTTGCAGATAGGTGCTAACTTTTTGCAGCCTGTATTGATGTGTTATGTATTGTCTGTCATATCCTTGCATGTTCTACATTCATTACTTAATCCAGACTTCTTAAAGGTATTTCTACTCTAACCTGTGGTATCCATGAGATGTTTCTGAATCTCATCATTGACTTCGACGACTTCTTCTTCTTCTTCTTCTTCTTCTTCTTCTTCTTCTTCTTCTTCTTCTTCTTCTTCTTCTTCTTCTTCTTCTTCTTCTTCTTCTTCTTCTTCTTCCTTCTTATTTCTTCTTTCTTCTTCTTTCTTCTTTTTCATCATCATTTATTTACCCCTTTCAAATGGCAGTAGAAACACTAAAGTTGTAATTCCCCCTTTTATAAACCAGAAAATTGAAACTTAGAGAGTTTCTTACATTTAACTAGGTGGTATAGAGTAAAGAGAGGGCTGGACCTTGAGTCAGGAAGATCTGAATTTAAATCCAGACTCAGACATTTATTAATCGTTTGATTCTGGGAAAGCCACTTAACTTTTATACTTAAGTTTTCTCAGTTTTAGAATAAGGATAACAATAGCACATACCTGTCAGGATTCTTGTAAGAATTAAATGAGATAATATTTGCAGAGTATGTAGTAGAGTGCCTGATGTAGTTTCCTTCTTTTCCTTCCTATAGTAATTGATTTATATAAGGTCATATAGATAATGAATTCACTGAATCGGGATTCAAACCCAAGTTCTCTGATGGAACCTGATACCCTTTCTACCTTACAAATTGTATATAACTTGGAAATTATAACCATTGTTATCATAATAGTGAATTTTAAGAATTTTTAGTCATTCCTAGACTAATCATGAAATTTGGGGATGTGACTCCTTCTTTATTGGGTGAGTTCTTCATCATAACTTATCCCTTCTGTTACAGAGAAATAATCCCAGTCATGCTTCAAAGAGTGAAGGGTTGCCAGAACATGGGTTTTAGTCACTAGTCAATAGGTAGATGTTATTACCAGTATTAATGTACTATTTGAAGCTGATAAGATGATCCTGCTTAAGGATTGTGGCTTTGGGCATTTGTTTAATTAATAGTAAAAATCCTAACCCATATAACATTATTAAAATGACATTTATTAGTGGTCAGAGAGCTCTGAGGATATTGCAGCACATCACAATTCTGTTAGATGCAGGAATGTTAGATGCAGGAATGCATCAAAAGACACTTTCCTCAGAGATTTTTGGAGCTCACAGGATCTACCCTAGCTTCCTTTACAGAAATAAAAATGGCAGCTACATCAAAAATTTAGTTGAGGAAAGAATAGGTGTTGGATCTATGATTTCATTGTTGTAAGAACTACCAGATTAGAAATTCTCTTTGCTTATGTGTTCTCACTTTCCCTGAAATTTATAATTTTAGATGGTTACCTCAAGCACTGAGAGATAAGTGAAGTGACTTGCCCAGAGTCATATTTCTCCTGTGTATCAAAGACGGTCTTCCTTTCCTTAAGGTTTTATAATAGATCATAGATTGTATCTATAAAGAGCCTTAACATTTACAAAGTATTTTACATATATTAACAAATTTGACCCTTATACTTTGATCCTTGATTCTGCAAAATAGATGCTATTATAAAATCCATTTTATACATGAAAAAACTGAGGTTGGAAGAGGTGTGATCATTTGTCATACACTCTTTGTGAATTAGAGGTGAAAACTGAACTCAAATCTCTGCAGATTCAAGGCCTGCTCTCTATTTATTAGTTTTTGCTATAGAAAGATTTCCAAAGAAAAAGAGGGAGTCAGAAATGAACAGAGAAGTCAAATATTCTTGATTCAGAATTGGTTAATAGATCTGAAACCTGTTTTTTGGTATACTAGGTGATATAGTAGAATGTTGGGTCTGGAATCAGAAAAACCTTTATTCATATCTAGTTTCACACATTTACTGGATATGTAATAGGGGACAAATCACTTAATCATTGATTGTCTCATTTTTCTCAGTGGTAAAAAGAGGGCGACTATAGTGCTTACTTCTTATAGTTGTGAAGACTCATAAGGACCTGGAATATAGCAAGTGCTTAATAAATACTTCTTCCCTTCCCTGATTGTTTCTCCAGTGCTGAAGCACCAGATGTTGCTTATGATTTAACATTGACTGACAGTAGAAATCAGACGACCACTGTCAACTTTGTATATGACACGTTGTCAAACCTATATGGTTGGATGGCTCTGCTTTTGGATCAAGACACCTACTTGCTGAGATTTGAGGCTCCTTGGATCAACACAAATCTTCAGGTAACCTTTGACAACTATTGATTGGTCCCTGCAGTCTTGTTAGCAACCTGAATCTCCTCCTCCTAATCATTCTTCCTAGTCTTTTCTTAGAACTCATCTTACATTGAGGTGTAATAAAATTTTAGATGGAAAAAAAAAATTAGACTTGCATTAAATCTCATCTCTTCACATTTCTTATGCTTGAAGAATTTAGCAATTCTAATATGCCAGGAAGCAGTTCCACCATAAAACTTGTCTGAAGAAACTGCATTATGATTTGCTAGAATTGTAAACCAAATTATTCCCACTGGAAAATATTTGCAGCCAGATAAATTCCATAGTGATGTATTTTTGCACTGACATATTGCCATCTTGTGGCAATCCATTAAAATGCAAATAAATATTCTGGGAGTTCCAGTACTAAATGGGGAATTTTGTTTTTTAAAAAAAAAGGTTTGGGGGTAGCTACGTTTTTTTTTTTTTTTAACTAGGTTTTATTAATTCAGTGGATAGAGAACTAGCCTTGAAGTCAGGAACACAACAAAGCAACAACAATAACAACAAAAGTTGGGTTGCTATAGGAAGGTAATCAAAGGGATTTTTATCAGGTTCTTCTATTAATTCTTCTTTCACTATGTGTATTTTATTTTAGAGAATAAAAATGATGCTAGCCACATTTTTCTCTATCTTTTCCTGAATTTCCGAGGGTTTGATTTCCCTTCACCAATCTTTTCCATATAGAGATATAGAAAAGAGTTTCCATAGACTCAGTATAATTTCTGAGACTTGTTACTGTGATTGCCTGAGTCTTTTAAGAGTAAGTAATAAACAGGGAAAGCTTTGATTTATCAATCTGCACCCTGGAACCTAATCTCTAGGTCATTTACTAACTGTTTCAATAACCTTAGCAAATCTCTGCCTGTTTCAGTTTCAATTAACTCAAATGTAAGTTAAGGGCTTTGAACTTCTGATAGCCCTTTTACTTTTAGATCTATAATCTCTAGTTATGAATGCACAATTTTAAGAATGCTGCTGATGTGATATGATGATGACTTACCTTTCTTGGCAGCATCCAATCATTTTCCATAGAAAAAAACTGACACTGAGAAGGGCTCAGTGACTTGCTCCACTCACATTGGTGACTTTTAAGAGTGGGGATTTTGAAAATTGATTCTCTAATTCCAAAGCCCACCTTCTTTTTACTGTATCACCCTTCATTTTGTTGGAACATGGTTTCCGAATGACTGAAAACCAGTATGCTGTTAGGATGCGCTTTTAGTGACTTATCTGTTTTCCACAGTATTCAGCAACATTTGATAATTTTACTTCTGGAAATTACCTGCTGGTGGTGCACAAAGATTTGCAGCCACATGTTGACATCCTGTTGATGTGTGGGACTAGAATTGGCCAGTCCCTTTTATTTCTTCCATCTGTCACTCATGACAAGGCCTGTGATTGGTTCTTCAACAGCCAGTTGGGAGAGCTTACTTATCTGGGTAAGTATATGATCAAGAATGTCCTGTGGATGTATACTATTGGGTTCAATTAGTTGACTATAATTTGATTTTCTTTGTATATGGATATACATATTGTTTTTTATTAATTCAGGAAAAATATTTGTAAAAATAATAAATAGTGGGGAGACAATGAACTTTAGAGTAGAGGTGTCAAGCATGCTACTGGTAGCCCAAGCCAAATTAAAATGGAAATGGTAAATATTTAACAAAACAAACAACAAAAACATAGCAGAATGTATATAATATTAACATCATTTTCCATGCCAATATGAAGCCCCAGAAATCTTTATATATGGTTTAATGTCCTGATTTCTTTTTCAGATTGATACCATTACTTTAGAGAACTCTGATATTACTGAGTATAATATTTATACAGATATGTACAGAACTGGTGCAATTGAAAAATAAAGTTGTTTTTTTTTTTTCTAAAAGTGAAAGGATGTGCCAGTAATTTGTTGCATAGATTCTGACAATGACAGACTGTTAGAAAATTTTGAAGGGGTGGAATAAGATATTAACTTAGGATATCTGAAGGGTATTCAGTGCACATGTGTGAAAGGAGAGTAGTACTCCATAGAAAGGCTGGTTAATTGGTATGGAAAAAGGAGTTGGACAATAAATCAATCAACAGCATTTATTAAATACCTACTCATTATTTTTGGCATTGAGTACATAAGATAAAAACAAAATTGTCTCTGCCCCTTTAGAAGTTCACATACTTTTAAGGTAATAAATATAGACAAAATAAATACAGATCCATTCAGGAAAGGGATCACTTTAAACATATCATTTAAAAAAAAAAAAAAACAAAAAAAAAACTTGAATTGGGGAAAAGACTCAGAATAAATAGGGAGATCATTGAGTAACAGGGATAAATTTCAAGATGAATGGACATTCAGTGCAGGATATGGTATATGTAGAGGGAATGTTCATCCTTTGATTTTGAAGAGAAATTATAGAACAATGCCTTGACTTGTGAGTGAATTGCACTTAAATGAGGCAGAGTTGCACAGAGTTGCCAGACTCATGGAATCTGGAAGAGTCATCAAAATCCTAAGTCTAGACAAAAATCAAGAAGATAGGGAAGGAAAGAGGATCTGTTCTTAAATTTGCCTAAGGTCACTTAAAGACCTAACATAGTCAATGCCCTTCTTCCATCTTCTGTTCAGCATTGCCTATAGTAGACACTTAACATATATTTTTTGAGTTTAATTGAATTGTGGAGGCAGGAGGTATTGAAGCTCTTGCTGTCTCTTCCTAGAACACCGTTAATTTCTATGGATTCATTATAATTTGGAAGACTTACAGCACATTGAGACGTATATAAAGCAGCCATATGGAGTATCTAAAAAATCTTTGGATCTACTGACTAAAAGCCTTTCTCATTCTGATTTAGTGTTCTACTGATGAGAATGTTGACACGGATCATCTCCAAAAAAGGCCCAAAGAGATACAAATTCCACTTCTCCACAATTAGTTTTGAGTTTTTATTAAAACTTAAAAAAGCAAGTGGCTGATAATCTGGTTTCAGTCAGGAGGACATGAATTCAGGTTCTACTTCTAACATATCAATGGATCCATTTAGTAAGTGCTTATTACTTGCTAGACATTATACTAAGCAATGAAGATTTTTAAAAATTGGCAAAAATCAACCTTGCTCTCAATGAGCTCATATTCAAATAGGGGAGATAAAATGTAAATAAACAGCTGGGGGGACGTATTAGCTGCTTGAGGGAGAGGGGCTTCTTTCAGAAGGTGGCATTTGCTCTAAATTTTGAAATTAGCCAGGGATTATATAACCTTGGGAAAGCTATTTAATGTCTTGGTATCCTTAGGGAATTCTTTGAGCAGATATTCATCTGTATTATTAGTAGAAGGACTTTCCTTACTGAGAAGCTCCATGTACTAATGAACTTAAGTGTGTTAAAATGAACTTTAAGTGTGTTAAAGTAATTCAATTCAATATATTTATTGAGCATCTATTATGTGCCAGGCACTGTGTTAAACTAGGGCTATAAAAAGAGGCAAAAGATAGTTCCTGCCCCACGGAGTTTACAATATAATAACAACAACTAAGAGAAAAATCTAATTTCTTTAAAATTTTGGGACTTTCTGGTTGACATAATTTAGGAAATTCCTTTCCATTTAAGAAAGGAACCACAATCAAGACCTATAGTTTAAATGTGCCATTTCTGTGAAGAATAATGCCCATGTTTTTGAAGATTAGGTTTGAAATTGTCTGATTCAGAAAGGTTTCCAGAGTTCTCTTCAAATTACTTTATGGAGCCCTGAAAATAAAATTTTGACCAGTCAAGTGTCCTTGGAAAATCACTTATCTTACTAAATTTGTTTTGCCTATACTCCTACATTAATTTCCTACATTAAGTCTTGCCCCTTCTTATTATCTATTCATCCCTTTGCTACTTTCTGGATAGGTAGGTTAAAGAAACAAATATGGGATGGAGGATAGTAGTGATATGCAATGTTCACCCAAAAACATAGATTCCTATGGAAAATAAACTAAAGTGGGAAAGGGGAACCAGTTAATACATAATCTTTGGACCTATTATATAATTTTCATTAGGCCTGCTGCTTGATTTCCTCCCTCCTCATTTTTGTTTAGATGTAGGTTAGCTTGTGTTTGTATTAAAGATTGATCTCTTAAGCAGAGGTGGCCATTTAAAATGCTTTTTCTTTAACTGTGGTGGTTGCATTCAATGTATCATAAATTTAGACCTTGGAAAGACCATGGAAATTACCTAGTTCAATTTCCCTATTTTATAAACAAGGAAACTAAGGTCCAGAGACAGTAAATGCCTTAAACTATTACACAGATAATAATGAGCAAGTTGGGATTTGAATGCAGGTCCATTGATTCACGATTCTGGATTTTTTCCTATTGTAAGACCAATTTTAGGATAGTGGATTGTATCATTATTTTGTTTCTCCAAGGGCTTTATTTTCATTTTACTCTTACAAGTCAGGAATTGAAGAGAATTGTCATTTTTAACTTGGTCAACTGAACTGTTAATTCTGTCTAATGTCAGGGTGACATTAGACCCTCTGAATAGGGTGATTGCTGAGACTAAAAGAACCCAGGTGTTCCAGCTTCTAAACCACTACTTATCTCCACTAGAGTGTGCTGCCTGCTAGATAATTGCTGTATTCAACCACTTTGCTGAGGTGGGCTGAGGGTGGGCTGGGTGGAGAGCTGCCCTTACCTCATCCATCATAGAAAGCAGTTGCAGCAAACTCAATGCCTCAGTCAAGCATCGTGATGGCTTCCTTCTCCTCCCCTCTCCTCAGTGACAGCTTTCAGCTTCCTTCTACTTGAAGACAGACTTTTCCTTTGTGACTTTTTTGTGGTTTTTATCTCTTAAGGAAAAGTCCTTTTAATTTCTCCCTCCCCCTCAGTTTCTTCATCTGTAAAATGGGGTTAAATATATTTACCTCAGGATATAGTGGTGCATGATACTTTAAAGCAACCATGGCTAACTTACCTTTCTGTAAATTTGTTGTTCAGTGAGGCTGCTTTAATTGAACTCATTAGAAATTCTTTTTATTTGCCTAGAGGATCAGAAATATCATGAGATTCAAACCAAGCATACATCCAACAAGCATTTCTGAAAAGACATCATTATATCTTTTTAGAACTTACAACTAAGACCAATAGAGGCATGTGACAGAGTATCCATGACATATGTTTTCTCAATTGGAGACTACTATCCTCTCAGTGATTAGTCTCAAGAGAACATTATGGCTAATTTAACAAATATAGTTATCCGAAGTCTGGGGACTTGATTCAGAATGTCCTAAATCTATTGAGAATTCAGAGGAAACAAGGACCCAGAATCATAGACTTGGAACAAGACACCACAGAGGCCTTCTTGTTCAATTCTCTCATTTTACAGGAAAATAAATGAATTACACACCACATAATAGTCTGTTTGGGCCCAACTTTGAACCTTTAAACCATGGAGGATACAAAAAATCCAGAATAGATCAGAACACTGTCCTCAAAGAGCTTACTTTCAGATGGGAAAATTGAGGAAGTTAAGTTAAATGATCTGCCCTATATCATAGGAATAATAAGTAGCAAAAGGATTTTTGAGACTAAACCTGAATTAACTTACCTCATTATCAGTATGCCTACTATAATGCCCTTTGGTAGAATCTAGAAATAATTTTGTTTCAGAGTTTTTTTATACATATAGAGTTGAAAGTGATATCAGAAGTCAGCCTGTCTCAATCTCCCATTTTGTGGATGAGGAAACTGAAAGTACAGAAGTAGAATGTCACACATTAGTTTGATCAGTTTGAACTATTATTACTTTTATATCATGCTCAGAAGCGAGAATGATTTAGGAACAATGACTCTTTTATGTTTGCAAAAGTCTATCCTAGAGTCATCCTATGTTGACTCTACTTTTCCCCCAATGAATGTTCCAATCATATAGAGTCAGTTTCCAATTGTTACTTTTCCTCCTGTCTTTCATAAAGATAATGCTTCAGTATGAAGAGAACAATTTTTTTTTTAATTTTTTAGTTACATTAATGCTCTGAAATAATTAGTCAGCTAATTAATCTGGTTTACAAGCTTTGTCGGATTCTTCAGCTGTCAGTCAGACCTAGGCCTGAGGCCTACATTTAGTCTCAGCTCCCTTACCCATGTGACTCTCGTTGCTATGACTACCAGCTACATCTGCTGACACCCCACTCTCTATTTATTGCTTAATTAAGAATTTCACGCTCAGTCCTTATCTGCCTCTAAGAACAAGCACACACTGTTAAGAAATTCCAAATTTAGTCCCATGGACAAGGCAAGTCTTTCTTGTAGGCCTTAGCTGTATGGAGCCGCTCTAACTATCCTCTTGGCATCCAAGCCGCCACCCTTCAATCAAAAATCATTAAATGGGGCAGAGATAATGAGCATGTAGCATATCAAAAGAAGGATGTTTGCTTGGTCCAAAGGAGGAAAAGCTGTCCAGCCCCATGCATAGCCGCCACTTCAAAGAGAGATGAGTTCCCTAGTCAGTAGGGCCCAATAAAGCTCCGTTTGTTCCGGGCTTGACTTATGCAAAAGGTCTGGTATTTCAGAGTCCCATCTCCCAGACGCAGACCCCCCCCAATTCCCCGCTCCATACCCCCCCACCTCTTGCCTTCCACACGTTCAGAAGTTAGGCAGCTGGGTCCCCCAAAGCATCAGTCAGAGCGTATAATCACTGACTCTCCATTCACAATGGCCACTTGTAGGGGGGTGGTCAGGAGGAGGTCTTCCTTACAATAGGAACACAATTATTGCAGCTGCTAGGGAGGGCCATGATTCTTCCTGTAGAAAAGTAATAGGTCTTGCCCAAAACAGGGGGAGAAGGTTGGGGAGAGGCAGTGGGGGCGGAGAAAACAATCTTGAGTTTATTATTCATATTCTGACTCTTGGAGGCCCATTGCTAGATCAGTGGGGTTCCAGCAGCTGCTCCTACATAGCCCCTTTCTAATAATTGTACATTCTGTCAGGGGTCAACTTACTTTTGACCTCATCCTTTTGTACCAGTAAAAGACTCTTTAGGGCAAACTGTTGGGTTGTGGCAGGAGTGCATTAAACACCCTCAGTTCCCCCCTGGCCAACCAGCACCGGGTGATAAATTTACATCAGATGCTGGGCCATTCACAAGAGAACTCTAGAGTTCACACAGTCTCCTCTTACTCAGTGGCACATGGCTGAACTGGGGCATTGTGGTAGCAGGCAGCTGAGCAGATCCACCATGGAGTTATCAGGCTCAGATGCTTCTGACATGCTACTCTCTTCTGACCCAACCAGAAAAAAAGAAACAATATCCAGACAGCCAGGCCAATGCTCATCTCTGAATTCTCCCAAGCACACAGAAGAAGGAAGCTGGATGGGGAAAGAATATGGTGTTGATGTTTGTGGAGGCAGGAACCCTTTTGGCTTAGAAGACAGATGGTTTTTTTCCCATCTGGTTTCCTTGTTTAGAAAAAACAAAACAAAACAACCTCCCCCCCCCCAAAAAAAAAAAAAAAAAAACAACCCTCAAGACAAAGAGGCATCTAGGAGGATGTTCTCAGTTAAGGACCGTCTCCGAGGATCTAACTTTTCCAGGGGATAGAGATGGGCTCGAACATTCCTTTTCTACACTTTCTCTTTCTCAAAGAATTATGGATAATGAGACTGAGCACACCACCAATTTCTATCTTTTGTGTTTAATCCTGTTTCCTAGCCTCCATGCAGCTCTTTGAAAGAAACTGAAGACTCTAGAATTTTGCTTCTGTTTCCTAAAGCTCTTTGGGAGGATTTCCTGGGATGGAGTAGGGGGAGGAGTGTGGGGAGAGGTGAATCTTATTCATTCCTCTGTTGCCATTCTCGTCCAGAGGTCCCCTAAGGCAATCCATAGCATTCTAGTTACTAAATTAATTTACATTTATATAGCACAGTTCATCCCCTAAGGATCCCCAAGCACTTTACCAGCCTTGTGAAGGGCTGACTTAAGGGAAATACACCAACCTCCAAGGCAAAAATATAGGAAGCAGGACAGAGCTTGGAATATATGGAAGGTTTTTGCCTGATTGGCATAAGACCAACTTCTCTATTGGGAAAAAGGAGGAAAGAGAAAAACAAAAATGAAAACAACATGGAAGTATAGTTCAGATGAATTCTCCAGGACTCAGACATCTAAGTGTTCATCCTATATCCAGCAGTTCATCCCTCTCCTGTAAGATTTCCCTTCCCTTAAGTATGAAGTACAATGTAAATTTTGCCATTGTAAATAATAGCTTATCACTCTATCCCTTGAAATAGGGAAGAAAGACCCTCCCCTCAAAATGTGGGAATTATATAAAATATAAAGATTTTCTTCTTTTTGAATTTCCAGCCCCAGAGCTATAAATTTATGAACTTAAAGCCCCCATATTTTCAGAACATGCTAAATAAACAAATCCGGTGTCTGTTGGGCCATATTCATCATAAGCATACTCTAAGATTAATTGAAGATCCAGGTGGAGCATGGTGTGATATTGGGTGATTATAAAGGAAATATTTAGTTTTGAGAAATTTCCTTTTTGTATTTTTCAAATCCTTATTGTCACTTAAAATAGAACTAACGGAAGTTAATTTACTAGACATCATGACCAGAATACAAAAGCTCAGAGGAACTGGGTGGTATCCCTTCCAGTCTTTTCCTTAGATACATACATGCCAATTCCAGATTTGGACAACTCTAGTACAATGCACAAGGAAGAATACAGATTTTCTGACAGTAGCTTTGTGATAGTAACAGCATGGGTAATGAGCAGTAAAGAATATCTTCCTTTTTTGCAATGACTTTTCAATCTTGGATGCTATTTCAAGTTAATATAATTAACTTGAAGAGAGATAGTTTCCTTGTTATATTTGTATCCCCCCTAACCCACCACAATTCCTGGCACATATTGTAGTGGGTATTTAACACATCTGTAGATTAATTGATTCCAATTCTAAGTAGTAGAGTTTGAATGTAATGGCCAAAAGACATGCTTAGTTATTTGTTATTTTGGTACTTTCTTACTTAATCAGGCAATCTATCAACAAGCACTTATTAAGCACCTATCATATGCCAGACACTCTGCTAAATACTAGAGATACAATGATTTAAAAAAAAAAAAGTTCCTGTCATCTAGCATCAACAGAGACATGTACATGTGATATACTATATACAAACTATATTCAAAGTACATAAAATATATTTAAAGAATATAAAAGTATAAAAAGGTATTTTTTCAGGAGGGAGAAATTAATAATACGGCGTATAGGAAAGAGGGAATCAGGAAAGATGTCGTGTCAGTTGTGCTGAATTTTAAAAGAGGCTAGGGATTTTAAAAATCAGAGGTTAGAAGGAAGAATATAATGAAGACATTGGATATGAGGATAGCCTTTGGAAAAATAGCATATGTGGGAGCCCTATTGTGGGCTTAGCATGTAAAGAGAGAGAGCTGCAAGACTGGAAAAATGAATGAATGGATGAAAAATCATTTACTATGTTTCAAACATTGTAGAAAAGAAAACATTTCATTTTTGTTGTTATCTAATAGTGACCTCCTCCCTTTTATTTTTTTCCCCTGGACATCATCGAAAACTTCACCTTTAGCTATGGTTAGTTTAACTTGTGACTTTCTTTTCATCTTAATACTTTCCCCTGATTTCCTTCTTTGTAATACTCCGAATTTGTTACTTTGGTCACATGTATGCTTTCTGAGAACTGAGAACAGAGAGCTCTAAATGTAGACTGAAGGACCTTTCTGTTCCATGGACTCCAGAGTTTGTGTGTGTGTGTGTGTGTGTGTGTGTGTGTGTGTGTGTGTGTGTGTGTGTGTGTGTGTGACATTTATTTCTCTATACTCCCAATGCTCACAAGCCCAACTTTGTTTTTACTTGCTCTTGAAATGAATCCCTTAATCTTATCTGCCATCTTCAGTTGTGAAAGGTTTACAAAATCTTATCAGACACTCACAGAATTCCAATTGGAAGGAATTTAAGTGGTCACTTTAAAAGGAGGTCAGATGACTGCTCTTTAACAAGTAGTCACCCAGTTTCTGTTCTTGGTTCAACAAAAAGAGTTCAAATCCCATGCCTGACATTTACTTCCCAGGTCTCATTTCCCTCTTCTCTAAAATGAAGACCTTAGAGATTCCTTGTAGCTTTAGATCTGTGATCATGTATCTTTTAACAAGAGACAACCTGCTACTTTTCAAGGTAACCCAATCCACATTAAGATAGTACTAGTCTTCTGAAGTGAAACCTGAATTGAAATAGCAAGTCTGATTCTCTTCTGTATACTAAACTTTCAAATTAGTCAACTAACAAGTATGTATTAAATGATTACTATGTATCAGACAATGTGCTGAGTACTGAGGATAGGAAGAAAAGCAGAAACATTGTCTTTAAAACACAGTCTCAATGCTCAAAAACAACTGTATATTTCTGATATCCTCTCTTCTTCAGTCTAAGTAGACTTAATTTCTTCAATTTTTTATTTTTTTTTTTGGAATGGCATTGTCTCTTCTGCCTTTCATTACTTTATTACATAAAATAAATTCTTTAGGGAGGAGGAATAAAGTGTAAAGGAGTAAGGAGTTAATACATAAAAGGATAGTTGTTGACATTGCTTACAATGATATCTATTATATTTTTTCTCCATTTATAAGATCCTTTGCTTCCCCCTTGTTCAAGAGTACCCTTAGCACTGAAATACTATACCTATATATCTTGGACAGGGGAAGGAAGACACACTCTATATCTCAAGTAACAATGTATATACCTTGATGTCAGGGTGTAGTACAAAGTGAAATGGAGAAGATAGATGTCATGTTTGCTTGACAGGTTCCTATCTTGTCAGGTACTTCATGATTTGGGAGAGCTCTTTTTTGCAAAATACAAAAATGGAAAGCAATCTCAAGCAGACTACTCAGCTAGATGAGGTCATGATTTATATATAATATAACAATTACACCAGTTCATAAAGATCTGTTTACTCTGAAATTGTCTATCTCATTATTTATTTTTTCATGATAACATTCTATTATATTCATCTATTGTAATTTGTTTAGTTATCCTTGCTCTTATAGAGTCAAGTGAGCAGAAGTAATTAATTAATAAAATGATAAAAAAAAAAAATAACAAAGAACAAAACAATTTTGGAAAGACTTTAGATCTCTGGTTGACTCATGATAAACCACAAGTCCAGAAGAATGAAAATAAAAATATACCTCTCATTTCCTTACAGGTGATGTGTTTAAAAAGTAAAAAGAGACATTCATTTTTGGGTCTACTTAATATGAGAATTTATTTTTACTGGATTATGAAAATAGGTACTGAGGGAGTCTTTCTTTTTTCTTTATAAATTTTGGAGAAAGGGTAGTAGAAGGAAGAAATCAGTAAAAATAATTGTTAATAAAAAATAAAAATAAAAACTATGGTGTGTAATTTGCATTTTCTTTTAGTACATAATAAATTTAACAGATAGCATAAAATAGATATTGATTAATGAACCTCTTATTAACAGCTTTTATTTTTATTCTTTTCCTGGCAATAAAGGAATGAGTTCATCCCACTCCAAAGCTCTATACCTTATATTTCCTACCTTGATTGCTTAGTGTTTAAACCTGTGTTCATGAGCAAACTGCTTGGTTTTGAATGGACCTTGAACCACAAAAACAAGTAACTTTTTTTGTCTTTATTCTATGGCCTCCTACCGCTTCCACTCCTCAGCAGTTACTTTTTAGAGAGAGAACCTATCTGTTCTAGCCAACCCCAAGTGTGAGACAGAGATCGAGTAAGATAAGAAACATAGTAGAACTTCATGAGTATAAATAATTTGGTACTTGCCTTCTCAAAGCATGGAAAAGGAGGAAAAAAAAAAAAAGAGAATTTGGAACTCAATTTATTTTGATATCCATAATTGGAAAACATTTAAGAAATTAAATAAAATATATTTTAAAAAGAGGGAAAAGTAGTCTAAGCCTATAAGCAAATGTTATTAATATTTGTTATTGAATTCTTGAAGAAACTAATCAGGGGGGAGTCAAATAGAAACTTGTGATTAGAGTCGATGGAGTTGGCCCTGACTTGTAGGCAGGGTTCAGATATTTCACTCTCACTGCTATCTATGTCTTCTATCTTTTCCCTAGAGTTAAAAAGAGAGAAGGGAAGGCTGAGAATAATGGAATTATATAATAATCATACTTGGAAAGTCTTTAACTTTTTTTTATTTTAAAAATTATTTTGAAGTTGATAAAAAAGAATGTTACCATATACACCAAAGAGAAAAGGAAAATTGCTTATAAAACCATGAAGCTCCATGACAATCAGCTTATTTCCTTTTTGAAAGCATATAATACATTCAGCATGTGTTTCAAAGCTGTCCTGATGATCTGTATCTTCTCCTGAATCTCCACTTCTCTTTCATGCATTTTTAAATGCTTAATTGATATTCTTTCCATTTATGAATCACTGTCACTATCCTCCCCTTGACAGCAAAATACATATATATATGACTTTTAAAAACTATAGTAGCTTTTTATTTTCAAAATATATGCAAAGATAATTTTTTATATTTACCCTTGTAAAATCTTGTGTCCCAGATTTTTCTCTCACCTTTCTCCCTCCTTCCTCCCCTAGACAAGTAATTCAATATGTGTTAAACATGTGTAATTAGTATATATATATATATATATATATATATATATATATATATATATCTCCACATTTATCATGCTGAACTAAAAAATTAGATCAAAAAGGGGGGAAAATGAGAAAGAAAAAAAGGAAGCAAGCAACAACAATAAAAAAAAAAGTGAAAATACTATGTTGTGATCTATATTCAGCCTCCACAATCCTCTTTCTAGATGCAAATGTCTCTCTCCATCACTAGTCTATTGAAATGGACTTAAATCACCTCATTGTAGAAAAAAACCCATGTCTATCAGAGTTGATGATCACATAATCTTCTTGTTGCTGTGTACAATGTTTTCTTGGTTCTATTTACTTTATTCAGCATCAGTTCATATAAGCCTCTCCAGTTCTTTCTAAAATTATCCTTCTGTTTCTTATAGAACAATAATATTCCATAACATACATATACCATAACTTATTCAGTCATTCCCCAACAGATGGGCATCCACTCACTTTCCAGTTCATTGCCATCACAAAAAAGGGCTGCTACAACATTTTTGCACATGTGGGTCATTTTGCCTCTTTTTATAATGTGTATTGCAGTTTTATAATCTGTATTTTTATATTCTGTATTGCAAAGACAGATCCAGTAGAGATACTGCTGGATCAAAGGATATGCACAATTTGATAACCCTTTGGGCATAGTTCCAAATTGCTCTCTAGTACTGGATCAGTTCACTACTCTACCAACAATTATATGCCTAACTTTTAACAAATAAGTATCATCAAATAAAACCAACTCATACCTTGGTCTGTCTGAAAATTTTTGTATCATTCTTTGTTATGGGCCAGAACTTGAAAAAAGGTGCTAAGTCAATGGAATTGATAGAGAAAATGATTATTAAGCATGGTATTTAACAGTTCTCTAGTTCAGTACATGTACTTAGTACTTATTATAATGCCACAAGATTCACACCTTTAAGAGAGCATATATATATATATATATATATATATATATATATATATATATATATATATAAGCTAGGAGCCTCAACCAGGATTCAATCAGAGAGATTCAGAGGTCAGAGAAGGCAGTCAGGGAGATTTAAGTTTTCAGAACCAAGACAACAGAAGGCCTCTAAGAAAGCTAACCTGGCTGCAGGAAAGGAGACAAGACAAAAAGAGACAATAAAGGATTTGGACTTTAATACCTGGCTGCATTTGGGGTGATTACTGGACTGAAACTAAGGTTGCCTCCAGAAACCCCAAGGAAACCTCAACAGAGATAACATTTTAGAGAAGAATATTATAATTCTTCATCTCTGACCAATCACTACTTTATCAAGTAGGAAGCATGCTTCATCCTCAGCTCTCTCTTAATGTTTGGTAATTACTTTGTTTATAATTCTCAAATCTTTCAAATTGCTTTTCTTTTCATTACTATAGTCTCTTTTAAAAAGACTTCTCTTAACTTTAAAAATAAATACTTTATTTTTTCATTAAATATCTTCCAATTACATAAACATCTTTTAATTCTTTTCCTTTAAATTTTGAGTTCCAAATTTTCTTTTTACCATGCCTTCTTCCTACCTCCTTGAAAAGGCAAGCAGTTGGTACTTATTATATATGTAAAATCATGCAAAACAAACTTCCATATTAGCCATGTTGTGAAAGAAAACAGACAAAAATAAAACAAAGATAAAGTTTAAAAAGTATGCCTCAATATGAATTTAGAGCTTATTAGTTCTCTCTCTCTCTCTCTCTGGAGGTAAGTTTTAATCATAGTCATTTTAATCATAGATCCTTTTGAAATTGCCTTGGATCACTGTCTTGATCAGACTACCTGAGTCACAATTGGTCATCCTTAGAATATTGATGTTACTATGTACAATGTTCTGATTCTGAATACAGGATGTGACAATTAGCTTGCTATTGGAACTTGGCTCACATTTTGAAACAAATAATCATCTAAAATAATGATCTGTTGGAAAGATCACTAAATTAAATTTTGTGAAATCATTCCTCTCGAATTGATCTTTATAAGCATCTTTATATTTTTGGGGGAAGCACTGTCACATCATTTAGACCATGTATTTATTGTGGAGCTGTTTGCATTCTTATTATTTCAATAGGTATGTTTCTTCTCATTTTATTTGAGAAATTGTTTCTTCATAAATTGATTTCTTAATTTTTTTATACTAAAGTTGTTTATTTGCCTTTTTTAAGTGACCCAACAGTTTACAAATAGAGTATTTTACAATTAAATAGTAGAAACCACTGTGTCAAAATTAGAAGGACACACTTATAAAGGATAAATAGGTTCCCCCTCTCCCCCCCCCCCCCACCCTGTACTGGGCTTTGGATTCAGAGAACATTTTTAAATCCTGGCTTTGCCTCTTAGAACCAGTAGAACTTTTTAAAAGTACCTTTATTTGATGGAGATGGGGGACTTAAATTTTTTTTTTTATTTATAAAATGATGCTATTGTACTAAATGGCTTCTAAGGCTCAAAATACAAAGGTCTTGTGAGCCTAAGATCTTTCAACTTGAATTTACATTTCAATTGAATCTCAAAATCCTTGAATTTTAGAATTGAAAGGTACATTAGAGAATATTCAGTGCAGTCTCCTTATTTTATAGAAAAGAAACTGGGATCCAGACATGGGAAGTGACTTGATTATGGTCATTTGTGAAATAAGTGGCAGTGCTGAGACTGGAGCTTGAAATTCTGAAGTCTTGCCACTATATTCAAAGAGTTCATTTACCTCCCCCCAACTCCTTAATTTTTTTTTTTTTTTTTTCCCACAGAAAGGTATTCACTTCTTTCAAAATGGTAAACTGGGATTTAAACTGAAGGGGCATAGAGATATTTCCTTTTTCTTTTTCACTTTCCTAAAGTGGATCATTTAATAATTTAACTTACATATAGCCCTTTAAGTACCAGCATCATATCTAATTGAACACCTCTATTGCTAATTTGCATCTGAAGACTAGATTTATGGCATGTTTTCTTCCCATCCCAAACTCTCCACTCCCTGGAAATCTATGTTTACCTTTGTCTTAGTTTATATAGAACTCCTAAGAATAATTAGGCCCCTAATTGGCTCAGAGATTTACTTTTATTTTTTGAGGAATAGATCTTCTTACAGTCTCTGGGATGGATCAACTAGATTGGGGCTCCTTTTATAAACAAGGTAGATTAACTGTTCTCTCATTACAAATACAAAATCAGAAATCACAAGCACTAAGAAAACATATACATATCACAAAACATGTATAATCCTTTAAACTTTTCCCCTGTAGTCAATACCTCTATTCTTTGATTTTCATTCTCTTTCCAAATTGTAAAGGACATACATTATTTGTAGGTTCAAAGCTCTGTCTAAACCTCAGTTGAGCTGATTTGAGTTGTTGGCAAAAGCATGTGATGCCAGTGACCACTAAACTTTTCTGTGGTTATTATAAAAAGATTTCTTGAGATTCCTATTTTAGGCCTTTTCTTAGTTCTTGGCCTCTGATGGGATTTGAAGAATTTACTTTAGGAAAAAACTGGCTAGGAAAAAAGGGCATTTTAGTGATCTATTTTCCAATTACACAATTGTCTTTCAGAGGAAGAAATGGAAGAGATACAAGAAGTCAGAATTATCTTCCTTTTCACTCTATTCCTCTTTCCTTTACTCATTTAGAAAGATATTGAATTTTCTGATTGTGTGAAAATAATAGCCCTGAATCCAAGATGTGAGGGTCAGCTTGCTATCATTGTAGTTTCACAGAGATCAGGTTAGTGAACAAGAATGCATCTATCAAGGGCAAGGGAAAGTACTATTCTATATACCCAGATGAGAAGAGTCACAATGGCCACACAAAAGAACATGGCAGAAATAGGATTAATGACTAAACAGCTTTTTATGGGAACTTGGCTCACATGGTGAGACAAATGATCATCTAAAAGGATGATCTATTTGGAAAGATCACTGAATTAATTTTATGATATCACTGCTCTCAATGTGATCTTAATTTCTCTTTTAATGTTTGTCTTTTTATCATTTTAAAAATTAAGTTTTTTTCCCTCTTTCATACATTTTTCTCTCCCTGCTATGTGTTAAGATTGAATTACTTGATTTTTAAAAGTACTTTGAGTTTCTATGAGAAAGACGTTACACACACACACATAGGCACATGTGGGGGTATGTATGTATATAATTTTGTTCTGAATATCCTATATTTATATACTTTTTGTGGTTTTAAAAGAATTTTTACGTAAAACTAAAACATAAGAGGATAAGAATTATTAATATGACCATAATACAAAGAGGAAAATTATCCTAGAGTAGTGATTAAGTGAATTGTTCAAGGTCACACAGTCATTAACAAGGTTGGGATTATAACAAAAGTCACTTGAATTGTTGACTATATTTTCCTGTCTCTTATTTGAGAGTGGCTTCATGAAGAAGGCAGAACTTGACTTAGGTTCTGAAAGACTAATGGGATATGAATGTATGTAGAAAAGTGGGCTAAGCATTCAATGAGGAGAGATTAATATGTGATTATGGTCATATGTGCAATAAATGGCAATGCTAAGACTGGAGCCTGAAATTCTGAGTTATTCTAATGTAGGAGGAATGACCTTAATATACAGAAGAGATCTTTGAAAGACAAATTAACCTAATCTTTAAAACTTATAGTATATATAATATATACATATATATATAAAACACATTACATATTTAATACATATAAACATGTATATACACATACATACACATAACACTTTTACATTAAAATAAAACTTTAAAATGTAAAAAATGAAAAAAAGGGGAGGGAGGACTGAAGGTAATATGATAGGGACCTTAGCTTCACTATGGATCTCTTCTGACTCAAGGCACTTAATTAAATTTTCCCTGACTTTAATGTTCACAAGTTCACACAAAAGAATCTGAACACAGTTTTCTCCCTGTTTTGTGCTCTAGTGGAGGGGAGCTTTAAGGTTGCAGTGGTGGATTAGTATAAAGTGACATGGATCTTCTACTTGACCTTGCCCCAGTAACTCTGGCACCTCCATAAATGTTTGATCTTGCTTCCCATGACTTCTGACAAGGTAGAGATGTAATTAACCAATGAGAGACAAGGTGTTATTGAAGACTGAGCACCTGATTACTAATTAATCAGGCGTGAGAGCACCTTGTAGATGCATTCACTATTTAATTATAGCAGCCTCACTTGGCAAAGAAGCATATGCTCCCAGCTTAATCTACTGGTTTATACTGACATCAAATTGCCATTATCAGAAAGAATCAGGCCTTTTGATTATTTCCACTAATTTATTGAACACTTAAAATTAATGAACCCCAGGCCTTTTAAATGTGCTTGGTTAGTTTGGAAGATGAGGAGAAAGGGGGGTAGAGGAAGAAGTAAGAGCCTTCATTAGAGAGGATGATTTGGTTAAAGGTAAAGGGAATACATTTTATGGGGGATCTAGATTCCCATTGGTGGAAGGTACATTAGACACAAAAACAAAACCTTCTGGTTGGTAGAAAAATAATAGGATGGGTAGCATGCCCTGCTGGCCACCATTGGCTTTTCAAAGAACATATGGCTAAAGGGTTTTTATTGTTTTGGGGCTATTTGTCTAGAAGACCCTGTGGCAATTTAGTTTGTTCAGCTAAAATAAAAAAGAAAATGTTGAGAGCCAATTATTAGATTAACCACTAGGGACTAAAATTGAAAGTGGAATGAGAAGGTTTTGTTCTTGTCCTAGTCTGTTTTTGCTTGTTTGTTCAAACAATAGAAGAACAAAGATTAGGGAAGAAAAGAATAGTGAATTGATCACATGTTTACTATTCTCTGAAATTATTTTTGTGTTCCTGAGGTCATTGGCTTCATCACTATACCCTTGTTATCTGAATTCAGTTTCAGGTGAAGGCCAAGTTCAGCTTACCCTCCTGGTGAAGGAAGCAGTTATTCCAACAACTCCAGGTAAGTTCTGTTCCATTAGCAAGAAGAGGGAGTCTCCTTCAATAAATCATTTACATTGTCACTTTTCATACTTTGACCTCAGCCTTCAAATACCAATTCTATCATTTCCATATCTAACACAGCCTTATGTTATATGGCTGGGATATAGACCGCAACAAAGAGAGAAAAAAATTATTTTTTAAAACACCATGCAAGCATGAATGGAAAACCACAAATAATTGTTTTTCACACACACACACATGTATATCATGGATAATATGTGGGCAGTGAGTCATTTACAAAATGGAATGTGTATCTTCAGAGGGACTTCTAAACCCCAATCAAATACAAAGAAAACCTTAGTCATTCAAAATCAATTATTGATTTTAATTTCAACTAAATAGGTAAAAAAAAATACAAGTTCCACTAAAAGTTATAGCTTAGAATTTACTAAATGAAATTTACAAAAGGCTGGATATATCATAAGTATTCTATCATGTTTTCATTGTTCCATTTATTTATCCCCAGATTCAGGAAACTGCATTTTCATTATTAATAAACCTCTTTCTAAGAGATTCTGTTAGCTTTTGCCTCAATTATTTTATGCATTAATAATTATTTTGAATGTAATTTCCCTCTATTATTGTCTCTTGGATTTCATTTTTTATATGTAGACACATTATATATGTTAATTTTTATGGGTTGGTTGGCAGGATACAGCTTTGCTAAAGCTCTTAATCTTAATTGGTTTCTTTGCTGATTCCCTAGGATTTTCTATGTAAACTATCATTTCATCAGAAAATACAGTTTTATCTTCTTCTTTATCTATAAGCTTCAGTTTCATTCTGCCTTTCGAACTGTTGCTAGAGTTTTTAGGAGTATAGAAAATAATGTCAAAGAAAGTCAGTCACAAAAGTTTTGACAATTGTCAATGTTGTAAAATTACCCATGCAAATATCTGGTAAATAAAAACTATTATTATTTAAAAAAAAAGAGAGAGAGAGAGTCAGTCTACTTTTAATGTTTCTTCAATTCTACTTTGGAATCTATCTGTAAGTGGATTAATTTCCATTCAGGAAATCTAGCATGAATATAGACAAGATCAGTGATTTCTAGGCTCTGTTCTAAAGATTAATGTAAGATTGCTATCTCACTTTCAATAGAGAATGAAACAAACATCTCCATGAGCCATGCTGGGGAATGACTTGTAAATTAATGAAAGGGTAGAGTGAGGATTGAGAATTTGTTGATAATAATATATCTCCATGCTTTTTTATTACTGGGACTATAATAAAATAGTCTCAGGTTCCACTCTTAGGAAGGAGAGATTGGCAACCATGGCAGGGGAAACATTATATTCCTGACTGAGCACAAGGACAAAATATACAGGTTCTATTGAAACTTTAAGTCTTTCAGCTTACTTTATTCACTTGTTAGGGACCAAGTACAAACTCTCCTGGAATTGAGGTTCAGAACTAGAGATCAGGGAGAAAAGTCATGGAAGAACGATATTGAGGAGTAGATCCAAGAGGAGCCTTTTGGTCCAATTATTCCTATAACAAAGATACATGAGGCTATTTTTTTTTTCCCAGTCAAAGGCTCAACCAGCTGAAATATTTTGCTTAATGAATCATCTTCAAAGATCCAACCAAAACAGAGAGACAAGGCAAAGCAAGAATGGAAATAACTTCCCAAAGGACCAGTGTATGGAAACCACTTCAGGGATAGGAGAAAGAGATAGCAATTAGATAAAGAAGGAAGTTAAAGAATTTCATGATTTTCTAGCCAGGGAATCAAAAGAATGGTAGGGGTTAATATTTTTTCTTTCTTAAGATATCCTGACATCTAACACTAATTCTAATTAGAGATGAAATCCTTTTTTATCTGAGATGTAACATGTTTTCTTTTTTATTTCAATAATTATATGGATATACAAATATCATAATATCATAGAAGTAGATCAAAATAGAACTTGAAGAGACCTGAGAGGCCATCTATTCCAATGCCCTCATTTTATAGATGAAACAAACAAACAACTGATGCCTAAGGTAGTTAAGTGATGTATCCAAGATCACTCAGGTTATAAGTATTAAAGATTGTATTTGAAAGCTGGTCCTTTGACTTCACCACCAATGCTCTTTCTATTCAGTCAACAGAGTATCAAACTCTATTGTTCAGCTGTGCCTTTTCCAAGTATATTAAACGAACCCTTTTGTTCTTATCCTCTCTATATTTTTTTTATCTTCATGATCAGCCATTTCCATTTCTTTTCTTGTGACTTAACAAATGTACTCAAAGATGGTCTTTGTCTCAGTTCTTTCTCATAGACTTTGGACTTAGGAAAGTTCCACAAAATTATCAGCAATATTGCATAAAGGCACTGATCACTTATTTTATTTCTTTCACTGCCTTAAAGCTAGATGAATCACTCAAATCTATATCAATCACTCATATCAAATCAGTCAAAGAGGTTTCTGTTAAACTCCAGAAGTCAAAGGGTATCTATACTATTGTTTTACAATATATAATCATCAGACAACTCAGGGTTTTATTATTTATTTTTTCCCTCTAGTCTTCATTTTCAAAGCATTTTTCTCTTGTATTATCATGTTCCTTGCCTCTAATACCAATGTTCAGTTAAATCAGTTTAGTTAGAAGGAAACTTATGGGCCTTTAGGTTAATGCATAGATTTAAACACAGGAAGATTATGAGTCATCATTAGTCTGTGAAATTCAAATGAAATGTTTGAAACTTGTCCTTTCTGTTTTCTTCTTTTCATAAGTTGTATACTCATAGTCAAACTGTAACATAGGAGTGTATGTATCATATCAGTAAAATGAATATTAATAAATGTGTCTTAAAACATTAGATGATGAAAGAAAGGCATCCTTCAATCCATGCTATCTATCAATCCCTCTATCTATCTATCTATCTATCTATCTATCTATCTATCTATCTGTCTACTTACCTATATTTACACATAAATATACCAGATACCAGATAATGTGCTAGGTACTGGAAATACAAAGATCAAACATGTGCATATACACAGGCACACACTATCCAGAAACTCAAATGGATCTATCATCTTATCAATATAGATGCCTCCTTCAATGAAACAGTTCTTAACCTATCTATGCTTACCCGTCTTTTTGTGTTCTCCTATTTGCTACATAGCAATCTGTTTCAAACAATCTAGATATAATCAAATTTTTTTTGGTGTAATAAGGGAAAATCTACTCCATTTAAAAAAATAGATAGCTCTTAACAATAAAACACATGTTTAACAATCATGTTAAAGGACAAATATATTAGCAAACCATTTGGGATGAATGAAATATATGTCATTTGGGGGGATGGTGTTTTGTCTAATAGTTGATGGTGTCAACTTAATAGACCAAACATTGTTGTACATATAGTGTGTTGATTCTTAATCTTCTTTTTACTTTTTGGAAATTTTGTGAAACCTTGAGACCCTGTCTTATAATAATATTTATAAAGAAATAAAATAAAATAAAGTTACAAAGGAGACCCGAAATTAATGAAAACAAAGGTGTATTTTTGTCCCATCTAACTATTCCTGAAATTAAATGGATCCTTGGTATAGTGTAAAGCAATATTGTGTGTCCATAAGGAATAAGGTAACAAGGGATAGATAAGTAAAAAAGTGATTTTGTTAGCAATGATTTGCTATAAGATGAGGTAATCCCCATTTTATAGGAGATATATACTACCCATTTTAATGAAATAGATTGAATTGTCCATTATTTTAAAAATCCAGATGTTCTGACTTTCAAATTCTGGAAAGTTTTTATAAAATGGGGATAATAATGTTTACATTGTTTACTTTGGGGAATAGTTCAGCTTACGGGTTGCCCTTGAAATCAGATATCAATCAATCAACTAACATGCATTTATTGAACACCTATTAGATGTCACGGACTATGCTGGACTCTCCACATGCAAATACCTCTGTCATGAAGGAACTTAAATTCTCAAACATGCCCATTCATGGAATAAGCTTGTACACAGGAAAATTATTACAAAGGTACTTTAAAAAAGGAGATAGCCCTAGCAATAGCCCTAGCAACTGGAGTGATCAAGGAAGACCATGAGTTGTAAAGAAAATGAAATATCTAAAAGGCAAAGACATGAGGAAACATTGTTTTCCATTAATTGAGAATGGTAATGCAATGGAAGACTTGAGTTAGACTTAAGAGTTTAGGTAAAATAGCAAAAAGACTACTTTGCTGAATTGTAGTGTGTATGAAGGTAACATTAAATAAAATTTAAAATTAAGCCTGAGCCAGACTGTGGTATACTTTTAAATAGTAAACTGAGGAATTTTGATTATTTCCTCGAGGCAAGAAGGAGCAAATGAAAAAATTTTCAACAAGAGAGTATTCAAGAGCCCTATGTTTTTGGAAGCTCATTTTACCAACTACATGGAAGACGAATTGAAAAGAAGATCTACTGGAGAGAAAATCCAGTAGAGAAGCTATTATACTACTTTACTCAAGAGGCAAAAGACAGCATCATTTAGCTTGGAGGCTAAGTGATATGTAGAGAAGAAAATGGGATGTAATCATTATTATAAGCACCAACCCAGACATTGTCTTAAATACAGAGTACATAAAGAAAGGCAAAAAAATCAACCCTCCTCTCAAGAAATTTAAGGAGAATTCTAAGGACAAGTAACTATGTACCAACAGTATATGTATCAAAGGTGTTGGAGACAATCTCAGAGGAAAATCACAAAGTTTGAGAGGAATGGGAAAGACTTCTTGTAGCAGGTAGGGAATTTAACTGAGACTTGAAAAAAAAGCCAGGAAAGCTAGGAGGAGAAAACGAGAAGGGAGAAAATTCCAAACCTGGGGGCCTGAAGTTGGGAAGTGGAATGTCTTGTTCAAGGAGCTGCAAAAAAGTATCATTGGGATGGTACAATATATAGGGAGTATAAGATATAAGAAGACTGGAAAGGTAGGAAGAAAAAAGCCAAATTATGGGTAGTTTATTCTCAAGGAATAGGGAACCACTAGAGTCAACTGGAATAACATAATTAGACTTGCACTTTAGAAAGGTCATTTTGACAGCTTGAGTGGAGGAAAGACTGAGTGGAAGAGAGACTGCTTTGGGGAGAGATTTGAGGTAGGAAGTCTAATTAGAAGACAATTCCAATAGTTCAAGTCAAAAGTGATGAGTACCTACATGTAGAAGGCTGAGACTACAAAAAGGTATGCTTTGAATCAGACAACTGAGAACTTAAGACTAATTACCTATTTGATGTGAGACAATGGCTCTATATACATATTTAGATGAGATGATGATGTGATGGCTCTCCTCACCATTGATGCTTGCTGAATGTTTGGTATTGAGATAATCGTAGGCAATGATTGGAGGGTACCCCGAGAGAAGCCAGAGTCGCTTGGCAGCAGGATGAGGAAAAGAGAGGCTGGAGACTCTGGACTCCAGAATCCAGGATACAACTTTGGCAAGCCACAGTCGCAGCTTGTCTGCCTCCTTCACTTCTCCCCCTAAAGAACAAGGACTTTGATTTATCCTGACTCTGGCCGACCCTGAAGCCCTCCAGAGAGCTAGTCTATACTTGCACCATGGTAGTTTTCTAAGAGACACTTTAGATACATGCTGGTTTAAAACTTGGGTGGATGATGATAGCAATAGAATTTTAAAATAAGGTAAAAGTAGGAAGTTATTATAATGAATAAGAGTTGCATTGAAATTTTTGTCATGTTCCTTTTGATTTGTAGTTCCATCTGCTGTACCTGAATCCACTTTAAAATGGTCCCACCCTACAACATGGAAAGATGTTGAAGAAGGCTGGGGTGGATATAATCATACCACCCCAACACCAGGTGATGATGTTGTGATCTTACCCAGTAAGTAAACATATTCTGAGTTGTTAATCTAAAATGGCCTTTTTATAATAAAAATATCCTCATTCAAAATTATGACTAAGTTTGATTGTCCAATCAAATTGATTTGTTTTAAAGGCATATTGTAACATAATATGGAATATTTGTTAGTTGTTCTTCTGTTATGTCAGAATCTTTGTGATCCCATTTGGGATTTTCTTGGTAAGGATAGTAGAATGGTTTGCCATTCTTTCTCTAGCTTAATTTACATATGAAGAAACTGAGGCAAACAGGGTTAGATGACTTGCCCATGTTCACATAGCTAAAATATCTGAGATCACATTTGAACTCAAGAAGAATAGTATTCCTTTCTCCAAGTTCATCACTCTGTTGAACTAACATAATAATATATAATAACATTCCATAATATGAAATATGCTAGCATAATAAAAGGGTGTACAATTTGAGAAGGAATTGAAAAATATATTTAATTTGTGTTAGTGGCGCAGAAAAAAAAATAGAATGTGTAGAAACTGTCTGATTGGTTGTAGAGGAATTCGAAAAAGATGGAGTCAGTTTTGGCCTAGACTTTTTGGCTGCTTTGATCTGTTTGACCTCTTCAGTCATAGCAATCACTTAAAGGCAATACCGTAATGATGACTGTGAATTCTATTAATTCATTCTCTTTTACCAATTAGTCAGTGTTTACACATGATTTTATGTTTCTCAGAAGCTCTTCAATTATATTCTATAACTATACTCTTAGATGCAGACTCTTTAGCCTAATCATATAATAGAATTTATCATTAGAGGCCTTCATTCCCCATTGAAATAGTAATTGGGAATATTGAAGCCTTGTATGGTAGATAGAATATGAGACTTGATTTAATTAGATTGAGTCTAAATCTTGTTCCTGATACTTACTGGCTGTATGGCCATGGGTCAGTTATTTAGTCTCTCTAAGCTTCAGTTGGGTCCTCTATGAGTATCAGTATACCAACTTGACAGGATTTTTGAGACACAAATGACGTAATATCTGCAAAGTGCTTTTATACTTGATTATAGTTATATAAATGCCAGTGGCATCATGAAACCAGCTATGCTCACCTCAGTTATAGTACAAGTCTTGGAAATGAATTTGTAGAATATAAAAATTGGAAAGGAAGGAACTCAGAAGTCATCTAATTTGACCTGAACCTGAAAATGCATTTCCTATTTCAATTGACTCCAGTCAGTTCCCTTCATATTCAAATATAAAATCCTTTGTTTGATTTTTAAAACCATTCATAACTTTGTTCCCTCTTCCCTTTCCAGTTTTCTTACACTATACATTCCTCTCATACTCTATCATCCAATGACACTGGCTTTTCTGCTGTTCTTTGAATAAGACATTGTTCTTCTCTGTTCAACAAAAGCAACATAGCATAAAAGTAAAGTAAGAATGCGGGGTATGAATTGGGTCTAAATCTCCACTCTGCTACTCTTGATCTGGTTCCCTTTAACCAAATCATTTAACCTCTCTGGGTCTCATATTGTTCATTTGTTAAAAGAGCAGGCTAGACTTGAGAGTCTCAAATGTGACTTTCAGCTCTTATCTATGAGCCAGTGGGTGATCTTGGCCATCTGACCTTCACTCAAAGACTTAGAGTAATCGGGAATAAACTACCTCCTGAGGCAACCAATCCTCCTATTGGACATTCGGTTGTTAGAAAGTTTTTCCCTTTTTTATCAGGTCAAAATCTTTTCTCTGAGACTTCTACCTATGAAAAGAAATTGAAGGGTTTTGGGAAAAATTTCATACATTTTGCTTCATGTACATAATATGGCATATATTGTATATATATTCACATGTATGTGTATATATGTATTATAAGTCACATAACATATATATATAGTTATCTATTTATCTATATGTATGTGCATAAATATATATATATAACACAACAAATATTTGTATATATCTTCTGTAGTATATATATATGTATGTATGTATGTATGTTTTCTTTGATCTTCCAAAGCTCTAATATTCACATGGGAAAAATATTGAAGCTTTCTGAGACTTCCTTTCCTTCTCTATAAAATGGGGATTAGAATATATGTTATTTCCTTCAGAAGCTTTAGAGACCTGTGGGAGGTGCTATAGGAATGTCAGTTATTTCTGTGTTAAACATTGACAATCCTTCTAAATCTTCTTTTCTGGGATAGCATATTATTATATCCAGATCATTCCAATGAATACTTTAAAAACAAAACAACAATGAAAAAATTTCCACAATTCAAAATCTTTCAGGTATGATGTATATGTTTGATGAATCTAGCCAGTGACTTAAAAGCTATTATTTGTCTTTTTCATACTAAGGAAGCTACTTAACCCTTAGCCCCCCTGCTGCAGGAAGGAAGAGAAACTTGTACTTGTGACCAAGCTTCTAGTACCCTTTGGGACTCAGCCACAGTGTGGAAAAATCTTAGCTATCTTTGTTGGCACTGCTTCTGACTGAAGTGCCCATGTGGGTTGGATTTCTGGACCCCCTGAAATACTTTATGGCCCTGGGCTTTTTGTCTTTTATTCATGGTCTGCTTACAGGACATGTAGAAAACCTCCAAGAAAAAGTAATATTAACATCAGAGACAGTGTGGTTGGATAGAAAGACAGGGATATATTTTTGGAAGTATGAGGCTTTCCTTGAAGTCAGTGTTTTAAAGTTCAAGGCTCTGACATCAGAGATGTACTACTTTATCTGCTTTGTTACCATAATAGGGAAATGTGGTGAAAATGAATTAGATAAAACCACCATGATAATGCTTTTCAGATCAGTTCATATGAATGTAATTTCTTTGAAATAATGAGTTAATTTATATAAAATTAGGGGATATATGTCAAAGAATTTTGAAATGCTTTAAATGCTATATAAATTTAAAATATTATGAGAATTAAAAATCATTTTTGGATTGGACCTGTGATTTAAAAGGTATATGGAACTCTCTGGGAAGATATTCTCTTACTAACATAAATCAGCACTTGATCTGATGCTTTTCATAGAAATTGTCCTGGACACTAAGGGGTCAAATGAGTTACCATTATCAGACATGTTTTAGAAGCAATACTTAGAACCCCGGTCTTTTGGGGCTCATTCCTAGCACCTATGTTTTGTTGTCTCTATTGTTTTAAAATTATTTTTAATAATTATTATTACATATTTTAAAATTTATAATGTTGTGTACTGTCTCCACTGGTAAGATTGACAATAACTGTTTTGTGGTTTAATAGGCAATGTGAACTAATTCTTATGCCTATTTCCCCCCATCTTCAAAAAAACTGTCAATGGCTGGTGGTCAAACAGGTCAGAAACCTTTTTCAATTTATTTGGGCTGTTCCTTGATAAAAGTTATTATTATTATTGGGTCCTTATGTTGTCTTTTTTTACTAGTAGCACTCAATTCTGCAAGTTCAAAGTAAATGGACTTGGGCAGATTATAATGTATAAAATAATAGCCATTCTTCAAGTTTTGATGTTAATTTAGTTCAGAAAATTTTAATAAGGTATTTTAGTCTGCTGTTAAAGTAAGAAAAAAAAAAAGAATTGTTTAGAAAAAAAGTTGCCAGCTTGAGCTTTGAGTAAACAGAGGAAATACATGAACATATAAACAGAATAAAAAGCATGGAAATTGAGAAACACAAATAATAAAACTTAGATTAGGTGTAACTTAGTCTAATACAAAATACATCTAGGTTTTGGATGATTGGTTTCCCCAGGGTTAATCTTACATGAGTTTGTTCATAAGTGCTATCATAGGAATCTGGCTTCCCAAATAGTATCTTTGAAGTAAAGGAAATTGGATATCAGATTTCTGTATTTATTATTCTTCATATTAAAAATCTGTAGTTCATCTTAGAGTACTGGCCTGTTGGTGGTTTTCCTAACACAATACTACCGTGTTTCCCCGATAATAAGACCTATCCTGAAAATAAGACACCCACATACTCTTTAATATTCCGCTAAAATAAGCCCTCCCCCGAAAATAAGCCCTATCGAACTTACTATGAAAACGGTCATCATGGTGATCCCCTGCGCTATATGCTGCGTAGCGGTACCTTCAGTAAGCAGCGCCGCCCTCCCCTCCCGGGTGAAACGCACGTCGCGCTCCGAGCTGCATCCAATCAGAGCTGCAGCAGTGAGTGCGTCATCCTCTTCTTCCCTGGTGATTTGCTTGCTGGCGCTACTGAGAGCAGCGCCGAGGAGTAGAGCTGAGACAGGACCATCTAAAAACTCGGTAAGTTCAGTAAGCGATGGAGAATAAAATAAGCACTCAGGGGGCATGATGGAGGCTAAAAGGGGCATGATGGAGGCTAAAATGGGCATGATGGAGGATAAAAGGGGCATGATGGAGGATAAAATAAGCCCTCCCCTGAAAATAAGCCCTCTGGTGTTTTTTAGTCCCAAAAAAATAATAAGACAGTGTCTTATTATCGGGGAAACACGGTACTTTCGAAGGATATAGAACTCCAATAACATAGGTAGAATAGTGAAACTTCATAACAGAAAGTTGCTCTCTCAAGAAAATAAATATTAAGATAACTTTGATCAATGAAATTTTTAGGAGCTTAACTATAGCCCCTGGGTCTGATATGAGGGAAGAACAAGAATAAACCATTGATAAGGAAAGAAAATAAATTATTTGCATGATGGGGTCCTTTCAAATAGTCTTTCTGTATCAATAACCCAGAGTAAAACCAGTCATCTGAATAATTTCAGGGAATTCAGGTATTTTAGAAATCACAAAAATGATTTATGGAGAAATATGAAGACACTAGGTGTTCATGGGAAAGGTCCAGATTTAGGTAGCAGTTGAGTGATTTAAAGAACCAAAGAAGTAGAACCTAATAAAGGCCTCATGGGACCATATTTACAACACTGGTGCTCTTGGTAGAGACAGATATTCCTGGTGGTATAGGATTCTCCTATAAATTATCATAGGAGCTACTCAATACAGCAAGGTCTAGGGATTATCTGAACTTTCTGTTTCTCTGCTCCAGCAGGTTTATTAAAAGTTAATTTGATAGATGAATAAATGGATGAGTGAAGGATTCATGTTTTGCTCTTAATAACTGTTTGTTGGATAAACACATCAATGGATAAATGAGTGAATGAATAAGTGGAGGAAATTTATTATAGTGAAAAAGCCTTAGGTCTAGAAGTAGAAGGCCTATATTAATATCTTTATGGCCATGACAAATTACTTATTCTCTTTGGGTTTCAGTTTCTTCAACAATAAAATAAGGGATTGGACTATCTAGCCTCTGAGATTACCTTGCATTCTAAATCTATGAACCCATGGTCTTTTTATGAGAATGTGGTAATAACAAATTATATAAAACCATACTAACTCAAGTTTAATGCATAGTATTATAATGTAGTTAACTGATGTATATTAATTTGGAGGCATAGACTGCTGTTTTTAGTGTACTAACTATATTTTCTCATCCTTTTTCTACCTAACTATATTTTCTGGCCTCTAGAATGAACATAGAACTAGCATTTGCTTTTGAATACTTCATTATTTAATTTTCATAGCAACCTTGTGAAGCCAAATAGGCAATAATTATTATGGCAGGAAAAAAAACCCATTTTCACATTAAAGTTCCAACAGAAAGATGATTTTACTAAATGAAAGTGGTTGATAAAAAAGATTTGTGACAGCTTTTAAGACTTTAATATAATACTTTATTGTGTTTTTTGTGTTTTAAGTAGTAAAATTAGAAAGAGGGAATTCTCCCAACATTATTCAAGTAGAATGGCATATTTTTGCAGTGAAATTATTAGGGTAAATGGCCAATTTCCATTTTCTGTAAAATCAGTTTTTACAGAATGACCTTGGTCCCAACCTATTCCATAAAAATGGGATTTTACTATACTAATAAAAGGTATCACCATAGTTAAGTGCTATACTATTTTCATTTGAAGAGCTCAGAGTGTTTTATAGACATTGAACTCAGTGTTCCTAGAGTTTGAAAGATGTGTAAATTCTGTTCTGTACTATCACATTGGGTCTGAGGTGATGTAATTATAAACAGTTCACTGCTTCATTTTCCTTTTGGACAAAAATGTGTTTTGAAGTCTACATATCTGACCTCACCATTTTTCATTCAGTACATCTTTTATTCATGAGTTTAAATCTTTCAGACACTAAATAATTGTGTGACTCTGGACAAGTCACTTAACACCCTTTGCCTAAGCTTCCTCATCTGTTAAGAAACCTGGAGAAGGAAATGACAAACTACTCCAATATTTTCGCCAAGAAAATTGTAAATGGTATCATGAAGAGTTGGACATGGTGGAAATAACTGAACAACCACAAAGATCTCATAGGAATCTAGCTTTTTTTTTTTTAAACTTTCTCTGCAAATTTCTAAAGCTACCTCTACCAAGATAGGAAGAGCCTTTAAAAACATAACTATGCCTCAGGAATCCCTAAATTCTCACAGCATCCTTTGTCCTGAACTGACCTGTGAGGTGTCACTGTAGTCTACCTATTGGTCTCTAGTGGAGACATTGGGGCATAGTTAGGACAATCTTTTGATGGAGCACAGCAGGTTAAGAATGAAAGTGTGCTATAAATTCAAAATGATAGAATTCTGTTTTGAAGGATGTAGATATGATATCATATGTAGCCTCTGGCAACCCTTTTTTTTTTTTTAAAGTAGTGGAATCCACTGTTTTCATTTTCTGTATTCTTTGAACTTTCCTTATTTGAAGATATGAATGCTATCTTACTGTTTCTCTCATAATAGTTCTTCTGTTTTGTCCTTATTTCCATTCAATGGCTGTGTTAGAGAGTTTTACATCACAGTGGAGCTGATCAAAGCCATTTGATGTTAGTGTTGGCATCATTAACAGGTTTCTGTGTCGAATAGAAATGTATTAAGATTGGTGGTTATTACCTACAGGAAGATGCTGATTATTCTGTCCCTTTTTACATAGTAAAAGTGTATTTTTTATGAAAGGTCATTTCTTCAAATGTATTCATTTTAAGTTGGTCATTCTCTCCCAAGTCTGTCTTTTTTTTTTTTTATACTTCTAGAGAAGTATTTTCTTAGGCCACTAGAAAAGGGCTTAAACTTTTTCCACCCATGTCCTCTTTTTGCCCAAAGCATTTTTATGGGATCCCAGATATATAGACTTAATAAATAAGTATAAAAATAAAATATAATTTTGCAATCTTCCCCATTCAGTTATGAGACCCCATATAGAATCATGGACCACAGTTTAAGAAATTGGGCTCTAAAGATTAAAGTCCAAGAGACTATCTAACAATAGATATGAAGTTTGGAAATTCTTCATCTAAAGGAATAAATTTCGGGCTTCAGCTAATTTACTAAACATTATTTTCTTTGAGCCATAATCTCCAAAAAAGATTCTGGAGGCCACCTACTCCCATTTATCATTAGTAGTAGGGTGGTAGGGTAGTGGAGAAAAAAAAGGAGAAGCACTCTTCATTGAAATTAATGGAAAAAATGACTGCTTTTGATATTACTTCAAGATGTGACATCTGGTTTTTATTAAAGGCAAGTAGACTTCACTTTATACAACAGGTGTATGTTGTTTTCCTTTTAAAGTTGCATGTGAATTTAATTTTTGTATATTAAACCATTTACAATGCAGTAGGTCAGTTTGCTGTTTAAATGAAACTCTAGATTGAATACTTTTGCAAAATGAATAATTCTCCCTTAATACATCTTTCTTATAATTCTATATTCTAATTTATTAAGGGTTTTTTTTTTTTTTTTTTGATAGGCAATATGGCATAATGGATAAAGGGTTGGTCTTGGATCAAGAAAACCTGAGTTCAAATCCTGTCTCAGATGTAAACTCATTCTTAATTCTGAGCAATTCATTTAATTTAACAGGAAATCCTCTAAGACTATGTTATGTTAATTTTCTGATCATTATTAGTTGTTAGAATTTTCATCCTAATGAATCACATTTCTCTGTGTGCATGTATACATACATGTATATATAAATATATACATATATACCACATGTGCCTATATATTCATTTACATGATAATTATTAATAATAATACTAATCTAGTTCTTGTGATATTTGCTGACATGGAATAGAATTCCTGAGGCATAGCTCTTGATTATTACTGCATAGGCATAATGATTATAATTTAGGTACCTGATAACAAGAAAATCACTGGGATCTTGGGTTAAAAATCCAAGCCAGACATCATCTTCTTCATTAGTGGGTAA